>NC_090938.1:467067055-467367174 GCF_040938575.1 Ambystoma mexicanum
GGAAGTTGGTGGCGTCATTAAGCTGCAGCCAATCAAAATAATGGTGGAACGTGCCCACAAATCAGTACCTTCATTATGTCAATTGATTTGATTTGGAAATTTGTATGAGGAGCCAAGCAGCAAGCTGCATCTAGGCGTGGACCTAATATGTGGCAGGAAGAAAGGAATACAGTACAACAGCTATTTGAAGTTTATACAAACAGGTGCGTTTTCAATTGCTTCCTGAAAATAGCCAGGGACTCGATCTGTCGCAGACAGAGTGGGAGTGAGTTCCAGGCACGGGGACGAGCCACTGAGAAGCACTTATCCCCCAACAAGTGGTTTTAGAAGGGGGATTACCAGAAGACCTTGATCCATAGATTGCAGGCAGCACGTAGGATTGTAAATTATATTTTTTATGTTAAATATGCTGGAGCCAGAACACGAATGTATCTTAAAAACGAGGCACAAAAGCTTAAACTGAATCCACTGCTGGACCAGCGACCAGTGAAGACTTCTGCGCAACTGAGACTGGTCATTTCCATGGGTGACAGAAAATCATGCATACTGCTGAGTTTTGGGCCAATAAAAGGCGCTGTAATTGATATTTTGGATTGCCAACAAGGAGCACATTACAATAGTCCACCCTGGCATTGGCGAGAGTACCTACCACCGCCGATCTATCATCTCAGATATGAAAGGAGCAAGAGGTGTGAGAAGCATCAATTGGAAATATACAGACTTAATTCTAGGATTCACCTGCAAACTGGGCTGCCAAATGCATCCTAGGTTCTTTACAGATCACTGCATCAAAGACTATATAATACGATATGAAACCTCCTGACTGGGTTTTCCTCATTGAGAGGCGTGAGGAGAGTTAGGCCATGAGAAGCAGAAGATAAGAACATGCATTGGCCAAGAAAGAGAGTCAAAGTGAGGGAGTACGTCAAGATGGAGGTACATCGGGAGAGTTGCAACAGAGTTGGCCAAGCCAAGACGGCCAGACAGATAGGGCGTGAGAAGTAGAGTTGGTAGGCCAGTGGTGCCTTAGTGTGTAGAAACCATACTGAGATGACAGGCTAGGTAGAAAGGTTTACTTACTAGGCCTGAGAATGATATGAGACCCTGCCTCAAGAACCCTGAGGTGCTGAGAGTGCTGAGAAGAAAGCTAGCTGTGAGCCAAAGTGCAAGCTCAGGTGGGAGCTGCAAGGCCACTAGATCAAACAAAGTGTTTGCGGTCTCCAGGCTGGGTCCACTTAAGGCCTATATACAAAAGACTGCATAGATAAGACTGCCTTCTGTACTTAGGCCTGTAAGGGGTGCAGCCTACAAGGAAGCCTTGAAAAGTGCGCCGGAGCACAACAGGTAAGTGAGGGGGCAGTAGTGGCAGAGGAATGGGGGCGGCTGTGCAGCAGAGTGTGGTGACTTGTAGAGGACTTGGTACAAAATGCCATCTTTGCGGATGCAGCCTTCTGGTCCTGGAATCATCAAGGATTTATTTTTGTTCACCTACCTTCAGACTTCGAACTAAATAAAGTCTTGCTAGCAAATATAACTAAGGTGGGAGAGAAAGAAGCCTGTGCACAATTACCTGGTAGGGAGTAAAATACCTTCTCACTTTGGAGGCATAGAAACTGCTATGGTAAGCGGGTTAACACAACAGTCATGCTCAGGTAGCTATTCAGAGGCCGTTGCCTCATACTTCCAGAATTCAAATATGGCCCCCCCACCCTCCCCGACCCATGCAAAGCATCAGGACTCACCCAAGACAAAGACCACAGCCAGGACAAAGACCACAGCCTCAACAAGGAAGCCATCTTTGTGAAATATTATCCTGGGCAGACACCTGGGAGTTTTCCTTGATATTAGGTGGTGATGGAATTTGCTATGCATCTTCCTTCATTGCACTGTTTTGCCCAGATGTACTTACTCTTCAGATGTGCACCTTTCATATAAGCCATTCTCCAAACCCTACCTAAGACCTGTGGAATAAACTCTCTCCTGAGCGCTGGAAACAAGCACAGTACTTAGCCTTTGTACCTCTTCCCTTTTAGCCTCGGCCTTTCCCACTTGACACTTTGTCTGTACAGATTCCCTGCACTACTTTGCTTAGATATATACTTCTTGAGAGACGTTCCCCAGCGTTAGCCCATTAACAATCCTGCCCTTAATTTCGCTGAATTGTGAGAATTACTATCCACCTACAAAAAGGCGCACCAAAGCACCAAAAAGATTATTAGACTAGGACTGCCAGGGACTAGACAGGAGCTGGCTTCTCTCTTATGGTATGTCAGATGAGGCATGACATTGAAGTGTGGCATGAGCAGCGGTGCTGTATAGCCCAGTGGGGATAAGGGAAGAGTTAAGATGGTCAATTGGTGCCAGAGGTTTCCCAGAGCCCCCCAACTTTCCTAGTTCTTGGTCTCTTCCCCACTACCACACTGCCTTGCCTCCTTTCATTGATTTCAGGGTAACTGAGGACGATGATCCCGGGCTGACAGCACTGGTAGGAAGTAAAGCCACTGGGTGGATGAGTTTCTTGAGTCATGGTTTACTGGAGGATGAAGACCAGAGACAGAGCACTGAAAGCTTGGCTGGAACCACTGGTAGAAGTGAGAACAGTCGGGAGCGGTGTTACACTACTTTTATTTTTTACTGTCAAAAGATCCACTACTTTTTGCAACCATTTTCACCATTCCGGAACTGTTCTTTATGAAGTTAAAGCACACTTCTCCACTTTATCACCGGATATCATTCACAGCAAAACTGAAATCTATTTCAACTCAATTGTCAGTCAATCAGCATGACTGCAACCATTTAAAATGTGTTGCACATTGCTCCTTCCCTTCCTACTCTGTGCCCCGCCAGAATCACAGTTCCACTACTTTTTTGGTACACTTCTATCACTGGCTGGAACTCGAAACAGATGCGGGTCATGGCGTCAAGAATTCCGTAGGTGCACGGCGGAGTCTGGATTGGATCAGGCCGAGGTTTTTGGAATCAAAAGGAAAGAAGACTGTTGCATGGCAAAGGGTAAGTGCATAAGCAGACTTTTGTAACAGACTAATAGCAGCGTCTGTGATGAATAAATATAATGATTCTGTTTCTGCAGGAACGCAAGGCAGATTTATATCTTGTGGGGTATTTATGGAGCACCACAACATTTGGGGATAGAAATATCTCTTCAATATTCTGAAGAGTATTGAAAAACCCGCATCCCTCACTCCTCCTTTTATGCCCACAGAGGCAGACTGTAATACGGTCCTAAATGCTTTTCAAGCCAAAACGGAAAAAGCCAGACAAAATATTATTAAGGCTAGATCCTCCGTTAAACAGAATTTGCGACTCACACAAATGGAGGCAACTGTCAGAGAACAGCATTTCAAATTTGACCCCATTTCAGAGGCAGATATGCTAGAGGTGCAGAATAATATGAATCCTACTACTTGTGTAGAAAACATCCTACGTCCTAGTATTATCCTCCAACATAATGACATTTTTGCTCCTGTCCTTCGGAGAATAGTGAATGCATCTTTCCAAGAGGGCACAGTTCCTAGAGATCTGAAGAAAGTCACTATCACACCGCTTGTAAAAAAAGCTGGCTTGGGTCCTAAGGATCCAGCTAACCTTCGCCCGATAACTAACTCGAACTTCATACTCAAACTCCTAGACAAGGTCGCAACACAGCAACTTCAACACTTTGTAAAGAACCAGGAAGTTTTGCACCAGCAACAGTCAGGCTTCAGGGCGTCTCACAGTACAGAGAAGCCATGCTGGACCTGCAGAATCAGATGCTGAGTTTGCTTGATAAGAACAAGTTAGGGATGTTAATGCTCCTTGATCTAAGTGCCGCTTTCGACCTAGTGGACCATCATCTACTCATCAAGGCACTTAGAGAAAACGTGGGATGCTCCGAAGGAGCCCTGGACTGGCTTTTGTCATTTCTATCTAACCGCCAAGCTAGAGTCCACTGGGGTAACAGTTTTTCTGATCCCTGTGACATCCTATTTGGAGTTCCCCAAGGGGCCAGTTTATCTTCCATGCTATTTAATATATATATGCTCACATTGTGCAGCTTATTGGTGGAAGCAGGTGTGTCGTTCATGAATTACGCGGACGATACCCAACTCATATTGGAACTGGGGGGCAGACATCACGCCATGGATAGCGAACTGATCGCCAGGATTTACAAGACAATAGACAACTGGATGCAGGCAAACTGGATGTGCCTGAATGACTCAAAAACCGAACTGATGCTGTTTGGTTCCAGCCGCCAGCTGGCAAATTTGGGGCCTGAGTACAATTCTTTTTAAATTAAAAATGCCACCATCCTGGTGGCCCCTAAAGTGAAAACACTGGGTATGATGGTCAACTCTGCGGTCGACTCCCATGCCCAGACCAGCTACCTGCAAAAAAATATGGCGTATTACCTGAGATTAATGAAAGCTATCAAGCCGTTCCTTAACGGAGGTAATATGGCCACGATAGCCAGAGCCATTATTCTATCACGGCTTGAATATGGGAACGCTCTGTTGTTGGGGGCCTCTTCCAAGGACTTATCTAGCTGCCAAGTGATCCAGAATAATGCGGTCAGGCTTGTCAAGAACCTAAAGAAGAAAGATCATACCACGGCAGATAGACTATCACTGCACTGGCTCAGGGTAGAGGAGCGTATCAAGTTCAAGGCCCTCTGCTTGGTGCACAAGTGCCTCTACGGCTCTGCGCCGGTTTATTTGAAAAAGAGCCTAGTGCCCTATATACCGAGGAGACGTCTACGCTCGGAGGGAAAATGTCTGCTGTCTGTCCCCAACTTCAAGCTGAAATCTGGTTTGGGTAGATCATTCTTGGTGATGGCCCCCTAATTATGGAACAGCATGCCTGAAGCGCTGAGGTCAGAGGTAAACCACCTTATCTTCAGTAAGCACTTGAAGACATACCTTTTCAGATGAAGAGGCTGGGGAAAGCAATGTTTCGGGGTCCCTAATAGGCCGCAGTGTTCGTTACTTAATGTCTGTCTTGTTATTGCTGTATTGTAAGTCCAAGCGCCCTGATGCCCACGGGCTACTGGCGCTATACAAAATAAAATACATACATACATACATACATACATATACCAGGGAGTCTGAGAATCTGGAAAGGCAAGAGCATTCAACAATTGTCTGTGTCAAATTTGTATTAACATGTACATGGTTGCTTTTCCACATCCTGCATTACTGTGAAATGATCAAGAGAACAAATGACCTACTGAGAAATGAACAATTTTTTTAAATCACATTTCTTTTTTAATAATGCTTGGGGCGACCCCCTGCAGCCCTCCCCACTTCCCCATCCTGACAAACCAGGAGTGAACATCGGCCACCGCTGGAGGATTCCATGAAGTAACCCTTTCAAGCTGAGCTTGATTCAGAATGTGGCTGCACAGAGTCCCTATCCTAGCACAGGAAGCCATCACCGCCACAGAGGAACCACACAACATGAATGCACAGGTTTTGCCATGGAGACATACCAAAAACATGTATTAGAGGCTGTCAAGGTTTACTAGACCCCCCCCAACTATATTACTTTTAAAACATGCAGGACACATTTTACAGGATACATTTTACAGACCATGGCGAGAGAATTTGCATGCAAACGGTAGGGAGGTTCCAGAAATCTCTCACGGATGCAACAATCAACCACATACACATTTATCAACCAGTCCAGAGCCAGATCTGTGATGTCAAGGGTATCACAGAGCCGATTTATCAGGGTGGAAAGATTGGCCGTATCAAAGGCAGAGGAAAGGTCAAGAAGGAAGAGAATGAAAGGAGAGCTAGAATCTAGATTAGAGATCAGGTCTTCACAGATGTTCAGGAGCGCAGTTTCTGTGCCTCTGGCAGCTCTAAAGCCAGACTGGTGGTTGCAGAGACAACCAACAGATTCAGTGTGGTGGATAAGCTGGGAGATGGCCAGCATCTCCAAGAGTTTGCCCAGGAAGTTTGTCCAGGAAGGGGGTAATGGAATAGGGATGTAGTTTACCAGAAAGGGAGAGTCGGCAGAAGGCTTTTTGAGAAGAGGGTGCACAAGGGAGTGCTTGAGGAGTGAGGGTAATGTTCCAGTGGCAAAAGAGTGATTGCAGAAATCGGCCAAGGCTGGAGCAAGGGAGACAATGTTGCCCTTGATAGTTCTGGAGGAGCAGGGATGAGAGCTTCATACAGCGGACTTGTCTAAGAACCTCATCACGTGTTATGGGAGAAAAAGAGGAGAGTTGGAAGGAAGGGCAGAGGGAGGCCTGTGAAAGGGTGAGGGAGTGAGGACAAGATGTATTGAGTTTTAGAAATGAAATAAGAGGCCAGAGAAATGCAGAGTCCCTGGGAAGGCAGAGGAGAAGTGGAGACTGCAGTAGGGTTTGCAAGTACCTTGCAGATTTTGAGAAGTTCTGTCGTGTTATTCGCCACAGTGATATGGGCTTGGATATAAGCCCTCTTCTTTGAGCAGATGGAGAGTTTGTTTTGCCTTTGCAGCAGGCAGCATGCCACTTTGTCAGAGGATGTGCTCGAGGCCTGCCTTATCTTAGATTGCCCATATTTTGACACATACATACCACCTCCTCATTGCCAGCCCCGAGAGAACAATTTTGAGCCAGGCGAAATGACCCAGATACTTTATCATGCTTCCTCAACACCTCAGAACGTAGAGATGCTCCTGTAATCTGCCCTCACGTGTACCCAAAGTAGGGAGGCACCCTGCCACATAATAGAGGTAAGATCAGGCTCTGTTGCCATGCCAATTTCCCTGGCAACAAGGGAACTTAGCCTTGTGTAGGACCAGCCCAGAGTCTCTATCTTCCTCAGTTAGTCTCAAAGTCCAAGAAGGCCTGCATTTCTAGAAAAAAACTAGCATCTATCTACAAGGAAACTGAGGGACATCACCCCCTTCACCTATCCCATGCCTTTCCCGTTTATACTGTTGTTATCCTATTTCCATTCCCTGGAAAATTCTATTTCAGTTAGAGAATATTATTGGCAAGATTCTTTAATAAAATAACAAATACCCTTAATTTGACCTCAAACTGTTGGCAGGTTTCGATTTTTGTTTAGGCGGTGCTGTTTCAGCAGCTGGGCGCGTATTGCACTATAAAAAATGCTTAACTCTTTATGCCGGTTTTGTCATCTGTGAAGCTGCCAATTTGTATGCAGTGCCGCCCCTTTGGTGCTGGCAGTGTTCAGCAATTAAAGCATTTAATTCAAAACTGAACCAGGAACCTTATTTCAAAGGATAATGTCCCGTTTGGTGCTGCAGCTTTCAATCTCTCTTTGTACTGTATTGTTACTTGAGGACATGAACTTATTTTGTTTCAGAAAGCTCCTCTTCTGTGCTAACAGAAAAAGCCTTTAGGAGCATTTATAGTGATGGATTTCCGGGAATAAGAAGCTGTTGGATCTTAATTGCTGCAACAAAAGACGAAGCAAGGATCATCGTCCTTACACCGTGGTAACCGTCAGTTGTTATATTGACTTTTACTGGTATTCTTGTCCGCGCTGAATACCAAATTGGATGAGTATCCTACAATTTTTCATCACGGCTTCATAACAATCAACTACACATATTGATTTAAGAAATGATTTATTGCAGTTCCTGAGCATAATATTCCATCATGGTGCCAACACGTGTTTCGAATTTGAAAAACTCTTCATCAGGGCAATTCAACCATTTTGTCAAGTAATTAGTAAATGATCACTGAAAATAACATGTACAAAAGTGAATTTGGTATCACATAAATTCAATCATGTTAAGGAATTAAACACATTAAAGTGATGGAACCAAATCCCAAAATAGAGAGGAAAAAAAGAGGGAGGTGATGCAACCTTCCATTGCTGAAGTACACGGGAGATGCATTAATATTGATTGCGCGTTGCATGTATGGATCTGCCCGGTTGAGAGATGGCCTCCTCTTAAACCGTGCTTGCTGTGGTGTAAAGTGAGCAAGGTTCATGCCTCCTAAATGAAAGAGACACCCACTCGGTTTAATCTTCACGCTAAAATGAACTCTCAATTACGATTTTACGGTTGAGTGATGCAGACAGGCGCGCAGTGCGATTTGAAGTGAAAGCTCGGATTGTAAGGTATTCGTCAGCTCGCGCAACCCCTGTGGCACAGTAGGAACATGTGTAGATTATAGCCAGGAACAATTTCTAAGAACTTTCTTGCCTTCAAAAACCTTGAATGCCCTTCCTGAGTGAGTAACAGGCTTGAGTGCACACTATGTGCTGTTTTTATTTTTTTCAAGGACATATCTTTAAAAATGCATTCATGGCCAAATATGGCTATGATGACCCAGCAGGGCCTGAGCAAGGGTTGAGAGTAGAGTTACCAGACATTCTCATGGCCGCAATATGTCATGCATGAGCTGCCCAGTTGCAATCACAGTATTCCGGTGTTCTAGTCCGATCTGTAGAATTGAAATGAACAAGGACTACACATGTTTGCTAAATGAAAGCCCTGCACCAGAATATGGTGTCTCAGGTGTCATGGAGTCATATGGTAATCCTAGAAGCGGGAGGGCAGAAGGTGGCTCAGTCTTTGCCAGGATACTTTTGCAGGCACTACCTGAGTGTATTGGCTGTTTTGGAATGCTGATCCACGCCAAACATTGGTTTTCAGCACCTGTTTCAGTATTTGACCACTAATGTTCACTTTGTAAAAAATTACATTTTTCATGCTTGCACATTCCGCTAATGCAGCCACATCTGGAACGGGAACCTGTCTTGCGAATAATTGTCCTGACATGTTCTTTTATAGCTGAGGGGGGGGGGCCTATTGCCATTCCATATGCAGTGATGCTGTAGCCGTTATCATGGATTTATTGGGTGAGGATGGATGTTGGGGTCCCAGAGCCTTACCCATCGTGGGTCACCCCCCAAGACCCAACGTGATGCGGCATTCCTGAAGTTGGTTTGTGAATTGCCCACTGGGCCCTCACAAAATCCTTAATTCACCCTCACAGATGCCAACACACACAGCTGCATTATGTCTGCTAATGCCACATGACTTCAATCACCGGCCCTCACAACGTTTGCTCTACCACCCCTACCCCCAGGCCAGTGGCTTACCCAGTATCGCAGTGGCATTATCTAATAGATGCTTCGTTCTTCCCACTTGATAACGCAGATTTGCCACCAGAAAACAAATAGAATCAGACTGGCACGCGGGACTTGGCCACATAGGGCCTGCATGCCAGCAGTTCAGGTTTCGCATTTGCCTCCCCTATGCCCAATTAACAACGCAACCCCTCGTCTTTGGTTTCAGAGCCAAGTCCAACGAGGCTGCCAAAAAGTCAGATGAACGCTCGACAGGACCACTTTACATTGCATCTTCAGAGAAAGAACAACATGGCCAAAGCAGTGGCCAGCACAGGCAGACCTAGCAACCGGGCGAGAGGGTTCTTTAGATCCCTTGACTTCGCTGCTCACATTTCCGATAAGGACGCCATTTTGTTCCAGTTGTCATAATGGTGTTTGGGGACTGCAAGTTGGACACTTGCCCTTTGTGAATTGCACTGAGCCCACCAGCTCATTCAGCATAACTTCATTCAAGCCGATGTGTACTAATGTGAAAACGACCAATGCTTTTTGCTGATCAGGGACATAAGATTTGCTATATTTATTTATTTGTTTTGTATAGCGGACGCAACCCCTCAGACATCAGGGTGCTGGGGAAGCACCAGTTACATGAAGCCTGAAGGCAAGGATGTTAGCATGAAAGTAGTTACAATCCGTGGGTGTAGCATATCAAACTGGTACATAGTACGAAGGAGACAGTTAACATATCATGATGAACAGTTAATTGAACAGATATGTTTTGAGGGCTCTGCGGAAGGCCCAGTATGCCAGTATGAGACCTCCGCTCTTAGTGCATGTGGGAGGGAGTTCCATTGCTTAGCAGCAATAACTGGGAAGCTTGTTCAACCAGCAGTAGCACGTTTGAATTTGGGTTGAGCTAGTCCATGTGTATGAGAGGTTCTGGTGGGCCTGGCAGAGTGAGCCACCACGATTCTTTGAATCAAGTAGGGCGGGACAGTTTTTGAGATACATCTGTGGCTGATTGTGAGAGTCTTGAATGAGATTCTTTCTTGGATGGGGAGCCAGTGTACAGTTCTGTGAGCAGCTGATATATATTCTGATCTAGGGATGTTCAGGGTGGCTCGTAAGGTGTTGTTTTGGATGATTTGGAGTTTCTTTACATTGTGGGTTGAGGTCCTGGTGCATAACTTTGTTAGTTTGAATAGAGCTGGTTAACATCATACCTTTCCAAGAGCTGTTCATTGGGTCTCTATCTAGCAGAAAAGCCCAACTTCAAAACATTTGAAGCGTAATCCACAATTAAATCCACAATTTTTGGTGGAAAGCTGTGAACACATGAACAATTAGATTGTGATACTAAAAAAAACTCAATAACATCATCAACATCTGAGGTAATAACAGTGGAATTGTATTCAATAAACCCAATATGTTTGACCTGGTTATAGAAGATTTATCTTCAAATGGAAATAATTTGGTCACACCAAACACATATGGGTCTAGTTATCATTTGGTGAGGTAGTAGTACTCTTGATCATTGTTTCTGTTGGAGTATTTTCCTGGATGTTGTCAATTTCATAACTGTTAGAAATGTTGGAAACAAAGGTGGAGTCCAAAGTGCTAGATATAGCAGACTCATTTTTACCAGATGTATTGGAAAGCATTATGAGTACAGTAAAAAAAAACAGCAGTAATGTGCCATTAATTCCATTATCTCCGTATTACCCACTGCCGTACGATAGGTTTGACGGTGAAGTGAACATTTTTCTCCAGCAACACACATGGGGGGAAATTAGCCACCTTTGTGCCACAAATCAGCAGAATCAGCTCAATTACTGCAAGGAGCAATTCCACCAACATTCACGTGTAGCCCTATGGACTCCAAGAAATGGGGATATACTTACCCTTCCACCACCTGTAATCAGGAAATATGCTTGACCAAGTGGCAGTAACAGTAAATCCATTTGGTGGTATTTTGGCTGATTACCTTAACGGTACCTTAACTCCAGTACAGTGATTTTTCACAATCCAGGTGTAAAGGCCTCCTGTCTTCACGATTTGGACTTCTTTTTACGCATGGGCTTTTTTAGTTTCACATAATTCATAGCCATCATCCTCTTATTCAAAAAGGGTTAAGCCTTCAGAGTCAGGAATCACAAAGCGTTCTGGCTTATTTGAACACCCGGTACCTGAGATTTGTCTTGTTCTGGTTCTTTTTTCCCCGCGTGTTCTATGTTTCACGTGCCTAATTCGCACACCGCGTTGCATGGTAGCAGAACCGTTACAAGGGTCGGGTTCAGCATTTTGCTCAGATACATGTTCGGTAAAATACTACAGTCACACTTAGGAAACGCACAGTTTCTTTGTTAAAAAAGATGATTCGAGTGAGCGCATGTCTCTAGCTTGGCTTCCAAGCATATGTGAGTGCACTGTGTCATGCTAAAAAACACATGTTGGGCCACATAAAGAGTACAACAGAGACTAACGTGTTCAGCTACAATCTCAAGGCCTCAGCCAGATTTAAGGAAAAACGTCAGTGATCGGGTACTATCCACTTGTTTGTCCTCCTTAATTATCAAGTTTTGAATCCTGAGCAGGGGGTGTGCTTATCAGTCTCTCCATGGCGCAGTAACCAAAAGCGCCAAACCAAATCACAACTGCATTTACTCTGCACTTCCTCTGCTCACTGTCGCTCTCATGCTTGCGCCTGCGCTTCCCGAGCGTGCTGAGTTTTGAATCCTTGTAGTGTTCTATGTTCATTCTTCACCCTTTTATTGCGCTGCATTTTCTTGCGCACCAATCTTTTTACACCACTCCACCTTACCCCTTATATGCCCCCGCCCCATATGTTTTTATTTTTATTTCGGCAACACATTTTTGGCAAAAAGTGGCGTGAACAAAACAGTGATTATTGATCGTCGTACTCTGAGCAGGAGGTGAAGCATTGCAGTCTCTCCACATCTCTAATAACCAAAAGCTCCAAACCTTATGGCAAGTGCATTTACTCTACACTTCCCCTGCTCACATTCCTGCTCGCAGTTTGTGCAGCGTGCCGAGTTTTGAATCCTGAGCAAGGGGCTGTGGCTTAACAGTTTCTCCACGGCTCTAGTAACTAAAAGAGCCTAATCTTTCAGGCACTCCTCGTCTCCTAAAATCCTGGTCAGTGTTCATCACATCATCAGGGAGGCAGTGTCCGCTTGCAGCCTGTGCAGCTGTTTTAAATCAGTGTCACTTTGTCCTGCAAGTTCTTCTTGTAGCTGTGGTTTGCCTTTGTCCCAGCATAATCAACTATATGCATCGTGTGATCAGTTATTACGCCTCCGTTGAGATTTCACAATGCCTGCTGCTCGATCCAGCACAGAGCAGGATTCCAGCAGCCGCCGAAGCCCTGGTAATCTTTATATAAATTCCTTTCTTGAAAAATCGCTTTCTGTGACACCTTAAATCCATTCGCTGATAAGGAACTGTTTATAGCAGTATGTGTATTTTGGGCGCTGCTGAAGCTTAACACATGAGAGCAAGAATCGGCATGTCCTTGCCTATTTTAAAGCAGAAAACATAAACGTTATTAAATGCATTGTAATACACCTCTTACATTATTTTTATACAATAAATTAGGCGCTGCGTATTATTATTTTTTTTTTTTAAATCCAAACAGATTCTACATTGATTATATGTAATAGCAGCTTGAAGGTATCTTGCATTCCATTAAGCAAGATGCCAGGTACTAAAAGTGATAGCAGTGTGTGATGCCATGTAACATACGAAAGAAAATATCCCCTTTCGTTCGTAGAAAGGATATAGCAGGTCACCTTGGAGTTGTGTGACCAGATAAAGGAACTGGACCTTTGGGCTCATACTTCTATTTGGTCACAGAACGACTCTGTGAGATTGCAGTGTCCTCTTGACATACGGTAGGGGGTACTTTATCCCATATTTAGGAAACATACATTTTCAGCGTATCAAGAACATTCAAAAGTGTTGTAAGGATCCAAAAAAGGTCAGCAACGTTGTTACAGAAGTCCTTTAATACATGGCATTGAAGGTGGGATTCCCAAGTCTGGTTAAACCCTCTGCTAAGAGCTTTGTCTCCAATGAATTCCCGGAAGGCAAATTCTCAAACTGTTTGGCCGCTTCTCAAGTTAGTGTCAGGATTGCAAACTCCTTCACTTTGCAGTGTTATGGGGAACAGAGAATGAACATGGCAGAGCTGTGTCAGAGGAACATGTGAGCCACATTCAATGCAATCTGACCTCCGGTGGTACCCTTGTCTTAGTCTTAGAAACTTTGGGCTTTCCCAGTCCTTGTGATGTCCTGACTATTGTTTTCTGATCATTTGTAAACGTCATTTCCACCTGCAACAGAATTAGTGTGAACCATGGGAAGAATGTGGTGATGTAATGTACTGAAGAATAGCGAGGGAGCTATGCGTACACGTATTGTTTATAATTGGTTTGTAGCACCACGTTTCCCTGCACTTGCACGATCTCAGTGTCACCTGGCCTAGTAAGATCGCTGTCTGTCTTCCCTCTGTCCCCCTCCCTTTCCTCGTCACGCCTTGAAACACTTGTGTATAGGCGCGTTATAAATTCCATATCATATCATATCATAACATGTTGCATTTCTGCTTGCATGTGCAATCACTTGTCTCAAAAACCTTCATTATAGATCTGTCCTTGTCCTTCTCTTTCACCCCAGTCCTTCTCCTTAGTCCTAGCCTTTTTCCTTGAACCCAGTCCTCCTGCTTTGTCTTAGTTTTGTCTTAGCGCTCATGCCTTTTTTCTTTTCTTTGTCCTAGTCCTTTTTTCTTTTATAATGAAATGTCATCATAGCCCTTCTTCGTTGGTCTTGTCTTTCACCTATTTCAAACTCATTTTCTTGTTTGCTTTAGTCCTTCCTCTCTTCTAGTTCATTGTCCTTCATCCTTCAACCATTTCCTTCTCCTTCCTATATCTATAATTTTCACTTGTCCCTCCTCCCTTCTCTATATTCTCTCTTTGCCAATCTCCCTCCTTCTTTCTTTTTTTTTACAATCTTTGCCTGCCACCTCTTTTGTCCAAGTCATTCTCCTCCTTTGTCCAAGTCATTCTCCTCCTTTGTCCTAGTCCTTCTCTAACTGTATCCTAATCCTTCATCGTAGTCCTTCTCCAACAACGTTCTTCATCCTTGCCCTTCATCCTAGTGTTTCTTGTTCGCTTTGCTTCATCCTTCATCTTAGTCCTTTTCCTTCATCCTAGTCCTTTTCAAACCTCATCCTTCATCCTAGTCCTTCTCAATCTTCACCCATCACCCATCATCAAAATCCTTCTTCTTTTTTCCTCCTTTATCCTAATCCTTTTCCCTCATCGTCCTAATCCCTTGTCCTTTGCCTTAGTCTTTCTCCTTCATCCTTCTTCCTTCATCTTAGACCTTCCCCGTCATTGTACTTCTCTTTCATCCTAGCCCTTCAACCTCTGACATAGACGAAGTTCTTAATCCTAATCAAGCTGTTTACTATGCACAGTCTCTCAGACAGTTAGTCTCCCCCTCTGGCCCTTTTATCACTCCATCTAACTTCTTCTTTCCTCCTTGTAAGAGGATTCAATTCAGCACTACAGCCAAGTTAACGCCTAGTCTAGAATACTGAATGAAAACCCTTATTGATATATCTTTAGGTCCAGTTCATGCGTCCTGGATGACTACCCTTGTATAACACCCCTCTCTTGGAATCCCCCTGACCCCACTGAGCCAAGAAGTAGTTCTGTTTTGCAAGTTTAAAAGGTTTATTTGATAAATTAAAATATATATATCACACTTTATAATAAATTAATATTTGAATAGCACACTGGTAAATAGGAACAAAAGAAGAAGGTGGTACAAAATGCTTTATGGAGTTCAAATGGATGCAAGGTTGAATGAATGAAATGCAGTATAGAAATACTCAATATGATTTCAACAAAACAATGTAATCACTTTTCTCTGGCAATCCCCTCCCCCCCTTGATGCAAGGCAAGGAAATGGAAGGAAAACACACAGTTCTCAGAAATGCAATCAATGTAATCAGTTCAATCCAGCAAGCTTAGACAACAGAAAACAGATAGGAGTTTTGAAAACACAGGCCCAAATGCTTTGATATGTGCTAGCAATGGATGAGAAATATGCTAAACGCTTTTAATTCCCTTACAGAGGTTCAGGGTGAGTGGTATCTAGTTAATATTAGTCCAGGCTCACACTAGCAATGATGCAGGGATAGTTAGCAGGTTAAACGAATTTCTGGCCAATGGAAAGCAAACAGCAGCAGTTTTTACATGTGAAGAAATTGCAAATCGCGGTAAAATTCGCGGATGCGCCGAGCGCTATTACAAAGGAACCGCAAGGACTATCTCTACCGTTTTGGGGTCCTAGAAAAGCCTGGGATCTCAGCTTCCAAATGAAAGTTATTGCAAGTCTCTAGCCCAAACGGTTGCGGAGATATGAGTAATTTAGTAAAGGTCGTTTTTGGTTTTGTAAATTTTAAACGCACACTTTTTCAAATGACAAGTGACAAATTTTTGCAGCTAGAATGACAGGTGACAGCTAGGAGGCAGTTCTACTTAGGTTAAATAGATTGAATTAGATGAATTTAAACTAAGAGATGTGTTCTGAGTTTTGCTAAGTACTCACAAGAGATTTTGAACAGGAAAGCGACTTGGTCACGGACTTCAGTCTGGTCAGGTCTTTCCGGGTTCTGCTCACAGCGCCTGGCCTCTGGAACTGCTCACAGGGGTCTGGTCTCTGCTAGGCACCGGTTCTTTGGGTCTCTCTGCTCTGGATAGATTGAAGTCTCTAGTTTGGCTTTCTGGAGTTTGATGGAGGTAAGTATGGATTTTTCCGGCAGAGCTTTCAGCGGCAGATGAAAAATGAATGTCTCTATCTGTCCTGTCTGTCTGCTTTTATGTGTTTAGAATGTGGGTGTGTTCTAGCATCACTGACCCTACCTCTCTCTCAGCTTCTAATTGGTCAAACTTTCATCCCTTACTTGATTGGGGGAATGAAATGAAGTGTCATCATGATGAGGTCTGTTTATGATACAGAGAACCCACCCCTGTCAACTTTACACACAATCTATATCTGACCTAAAAACATATTTGCACAGGTACACATTTGTTTAAAATTACATCTACATGGTGTGGCTGAATTTAGCCATGTCTATGTCCAAATCTGCTCATTCTCGGAGCTTGCATTCAAAGAGTGTACATAATTGACTTTTTAACTGCTTTTTCAATTTCCGACATGGACCCAACTTTACATACATGTGTGCAGGGGGTAGGGACATTAACTGATGAAGTTTCAGATTTTTAACATGCACACATTTAGAGTAATATCCACTTTTCCGCTAAAACCCCCCTGAGCATACCACCGGTTCCTACCACGTCTTAAACTGTGGGCAGAAAAATCACAAGAATTATGGTGTCATTTATAAAATTTTCACATGTCCGCTCTATGAGTTATTCATCTTTTTAAAGTTATGTTCTGGCTCCAAAGGGGTGTGGTTTACCCTCAGCACAAGGTTGAATTTCTGGTTCTTTCCAGTTCTGCCAAGCCAGCTTGCTCTCACAGGCAGTGCTCCTCCCAGCTTCTCCAGGAGGAAGCCACTTTTTACGACGTCTGTAATAAAAAACCTTTGCCTGAGTGGAGAGGGCTTTGTTCACTCTCTGGCAGAGCACAGGAAATTCAATTATCAGATAGATGGCATATCCTTAGCCTGGGCAGCAAAAGGAAGGTTGGCCTGGGAACACAGTGGTGACTCAAGTTTCACTGCTGATGAGTAGTTGCTAGGCAAAATCAAGTTCCTTAAGCCAGACCTTCAGCTAACTTTTTGTTGCTTTTAAAATAACTTGTAATTTTACACATGCAGCTAGAATGCTGATTCTAAGTGCAAAACTATGACATTTCAACAGTTACAAAGGCATGTGACACCAAACATAGGTCACTCATTTAATTTAACATTTTCGATTTTAGTGTCTTTAAATCCAGTGCAACTTAAACTGCTGCAATCCACAGCTCAGCCAGTCTTGTTATAAACCTTGTCTTATGATCTTCATTTCCCAGATTCTGTAGGCACACAAAACTCCATTCTGCCAATGTCTGCTGGTGTTCAGTAAATATTTTGCACATGTTGCACTGTTAGAAATAGGCATTTTGACTTGCCTTCAGAAACACACAGAGTGGTTTTAAAACGCCGGCTTTTGGATAGTGGTGAGTACTGGTACTGCACCCATTTTTGGGATTTAAGAAATGAATTCCCCACAATTCTAGGTTGCATTTGGCAATCAGCATTGCCATTCCCAATGGTTTCAGACTACTGTGCGGGTAGTCCAATGGTGGTTTTAAAGCGCTTTGAAGCTAACCGGCGCTACTGTTTTTCCTTTGGCAACCCATTTCCCTCATGGCAACCCGGCCTTTCATTCTCGCACTGGTGGGTGGCAAGTGAGGCAACCATTTTGGTGGGCGCACAAACTGCGCAGCTTTCCTGGATTTCAGCGCACATGTGGGTTTTCCGCCATCTTGAATTTTCTAAGCCCACAGCACCAAATGTTGTAGCAGGGTAGCTTAAACGTGGGTCAGGACACCCAACAAGTCCCCCCCACGCGACTGCACTTTGAATTTGAGTCGATGGGGAGTCGCGTGCACAAGGGTTTTGACCCATGCACCGGTCTGTCCGCATAATCTTCTTCCTCTTCTGTAGATGACACAGTTCAGCATCTTCTTCTCCATCCGGTACTGATCGATCGGTTCTCCTCGCCGGTCCTGATGGGAGTATTGGGCGGTCCACTGGGCCCATTGGATCTCCGTTCCCGGTCTCCGGATCGTCCTTCTTGGTCATCCTTCATGGTTTCATCTCTCCTAGGATGATAAAGCAAAAGCGGCAATATCTACTCATAGACGTTTTTCCACCACTGTTGAGGTAGTGGGGCAGCATATGCATTTTATCATAACGAAACATTACATTCTTATTTTGAGAAAAAAAAACAGTATAACTAAGAGACAGTTTCATGCAAATCACAATATTTTAGAGACTAGATGTGGTATGTTTTATGGTTGGAACTGAATTAGTCTGATACAGTACCCGCTAGGATTCCATAGGATTCCTCCAGTTGTTGCAGAGTGTGCCTGGGATGGCAACATTTCAACTGGTTTATGTGGACCCACTTGTCTTCCCCCTCTGCCGAACCGCCTTTGGGGATGCGGATCTTGTAGGCCACAGGGGAGATCTTATCGACGATCTCAAAGGGTCCCTTCCATGTAGGCAAAAATTTGCGCTGCTTGGCCTGGTTCCTTTGGAAGTTGTATAGATAGACCCGGTCTCCCACCTGATATTCCTTCCTGGAAGTTTTCAGGTCATAATGGGTCTTCATGCTATCAGCCGATCTTTCTAGATTCCGCTGAGCATAAGCAAAAGCATGTTGAAGGTGTTTCCTTAAATTCTCTACATACTCATGAGTAGTGGAGGCATTTATCAGTGTCTGCTCTTGGGTCCTATAGAGCAAATGCTGAGGAAGCACCATCTTGCGCCCAGTCATCAACTCAAATGGTGACATTTTGGTTGCAGATGAAGGGGTAGATCTGATGGCCATTAGGACCAGAGGTAATCGGATATCCCAACTTGGCCCAGAATCTGCCACAAACTTCTTTAATATGCTCACAATTGTCCGGTTATATCTCTCTACTGCCCCAGAAGAAGCTGGTCTATAAGCAATATGCAGCTTTCTCTTGACCCCCAGTATCTCCCACATCTTTGTCATTACTTCACTGGTGAAGTGGCTACCTCTGTCTGACTCAATCCTTTGAGGTAGACCAAAACGGGAAAAGATGTGGTTAATCATCAAGGCAGCTGCAGTTTCTGCCTTGCAGTTTGGGGCTGGGAGACATTCCACCCACTTGGTAAACAAGCATGTCACAGTCAACATGTACTTATTCCCCCTAGCCGAGCGAATCACAGGGCCTACAAAGTCGATTTGTAAATCTGACCATGGCAGGGTCATTCCCCTCTTTTGTAAAGGCGCCCGGTGCGTGAGGGATGATGGCTGAAATTGTGCACACACAAGACACCCCTTCAAGTATTGGTCGAGGTCCTGCCCCATGTGTGGCCAGTATGCAACCTCTCTTAAGATTTCCAATGTTGTGTGAAACCCCCTATGACCGGCGGTGGCCGCATCATGGGCGTGACTTAACATCAGGCTTCGGAATGAGGTAGGAACCACCCACTGATCGTGGCCAGCTTTGGATTTCCTTACCAACAACCCGTCTTGGATCCGGAACATTTTGGGACATTTCATCAACACTCTTAGGTCCTCTTTCCCAATGTAATCGGTATCCGTCAGGGGAAAGTTCTCAGGGTCCTCAAGGTGCTGGTAAAATTTACCAATTATTGGATCCCCCTTCTGAGCAGTAATCAAATCAGCATCAGGGGTCTCCTTACTCCATTGTGCAATTGAGAGGTTGTTGTGAGCATTTGTCTGGGACCTAGTGATGGCAGTGACCTGGATTTCCCCCAACAGGGACTCAATCTCAATTAGATCCCCTTGGATGGCCCCGGTTTTGGCCAGCTGATCAGCTAAGTCATTTCCAGTTTTGTCTGGTCCCTCTACTTTGGAATGACCCTTGATCTTCTTCCAATAGATGGTCATCTCATTCGAGGTGACCAGATCATCAATGTTTTGGATCAACTTCCCATGTTTCAAGGGTTTGTTGTTAGCACATAACATGCCTCTGGTTTTCCAATTAACCAGGTGCTCCACGAACCCGTTCCGTACATAATCCGAATCTGTGATTATGACCAGTTCGTGGAGTTGATGCTGGACAGCAGTGAGGATGGCCTGATGCACAGCCATCAATTCTGCCACCTGACTACTTCGGGGACCAATTTTGAATCCGGCGGAGGGTTCTGGGGACTCATTCACCCATGCATTCCCTACGCCGGCCACTAGTTCTTTCTCCCCGTTGTAGTCAACATGGTAAGAGCATCCATCCACATAGACAGTGGGCATTCCCTCACACTTGTCTTCTTCAAAGACTTTGTGTGGGGAATTAAGGTATGCCTCCATGTTGTCCTTTATTTTTAGACTTTCGTCCTCGAGACAGTTTTCTCTGGCACAATCATGCAAGTCAGCCAGACCTTGCGCGAGGGGACTCTTCTTGTTTTGGCCATATCTGACCTCCACAGGAAAGCCTTGCATTGACAGAATCCAGGAAGTAATTCGGGAATTACTCACATTTCCGGCCCGGATTCTGTCACTTTGGAGATATTGCAGAGGCTGGTGTGGAGTCTCCACTATGATGTGTTCCCCCTGGATAAACGGGCGGTAATTCTTCAATGCCCACACCGTTGCCAGGAGTGCCTTCTCACAATCGTTGAATTTTTCCTCCACAGAGGATAAAGTTTTGCTCGCATAGGAGATTACTTTATTGACCTTGTCATGCTTTTGATATAATACTGCCGTCAAGCACGTATTAGAGAACCCCGTCTCCAGGAAGAACTCCTTGTTTCTGACAGGGTAAGCTAGGCAAGGCGCTTGTGAGAGGCTTCTTTTGAGTTGTTTTACTGCCTCGGCTTGTTCTGGACCCCATTCCCACTTGACCCCCCCCTTCAGGAGATGAATCAGGGGTCTGGTGATCTCTGCGTAGCCCTCAATGAACTTTCTGCTGTAATTAGTCAGTCCAAGGAGGCTCCTTAGTTCCCGCAGAGTTGTGGGGTCTTTCAGTTTCTGAAGTGCTTCCACTTTCTTTTCCTGGGGACAAAGACCCTGAGGAGTAATCTCATGCCCCAAGAAGTTAACACGGGTTTTACACCATTGTGCTTTCTGAAAGGAAAGTTTTGCTCCGGCAGCCCTCAACTGTGTCAGAACATAACGGATCTCCGCTATGTGTTCCTCCAAAGATGAACTTTTGATGAGGACATCATCTACATAAGCCAGGTTACCCCTTGCACCCAAGTCAGGCATGGCCTTGTGTAGAAAAATGTTGAATTCATTGCCGGAGTTGAGGTATCCGAAGGGAGTCCGGGTCCAGGTGTACTGCTGGCCCCCAAAGGTAAAAGCCAGCTTGTATTGGTCCTCCCTACTGACAGGCACAGTCCAGTATCCATTGGTCAGGTCTATTGCTGTGAATACCTGTGACCCCTGGATCTGGGCCAGCCCTTGGTCAATGTAGGGCAGAGGCCATCGGGAAGTATGGACCCGTTTATTGAGCTCCCTGAGGTCGGCGCAGAGTCTCCACTGGCCGTTTGGCTTCAATATCCCCAGCACCGGATTATTGAAGGTGCTGTGGACTGGACGGATTATTCCCCGGGACTCAAGGTTCTTAATTATTTCTGTAAGGGACTCCATTGATGCGAGAGGCAAGCGATATTGCTTCACAAACACTGGAGTCATGCCAGGGTCCGTGGGGATTGTTGTGGTGTGGATGTCGGTGCGACCACAGTCATATGAGTCTACCGCAAAGAGATCTTGGAAATCCAAGAAAACTTGTTTCAACTTTTGCCTTTGTTCCAGAGTCACACAGGCATCAGCTAGGTTAACTCTCTCTTCCACCATCTGCCTGAAGCCCGGGAAGACTTCTGGTTTGGCTATCTCCGCGGCCTCCTCCAGCTGGGTGGAGAAGTCCCTGGTCAGAGTGCTGATTTGGACCGGAGGCTTCAGGTGGGAAAGGCAGCCCTCATGGACCTGGAAAATCACCTCATCCCTCCTGAAGTCACACGTCACATCTTCCTTACCATAGGGGCAGGAAGTGTACACCAGGAAGTTCCCCCCATGCCGGGTGAAAATCCTGTCTGGTGTTGTATTGTCATCACTGTCACTGTCAAAACAGTCCTTGGGGATTGGTCCTAACAGTTCGTTACCTAAATCCATGGAAAAATGTCGGTCATCAACCGCCATTCCAATAATGGTGCCTGCGGCTAGAGTAACACTCTTTAAGTCGCTGTTATCCACCTCTATTGGAATGGTGTCATGTTCTATGTTGACTAATGGTGTTGGGTTTACCCCCAACCCTTGCTGTTGGAGAGAAGCATTTAGATGTATGTAAGCATCAGGGTTTTTCAACTCTTGTCCCCTTTTAACTTTCACTTCCAGGGAGAATTGTCGGGTCCTTTCTGGGATGGTGACTTCCTCTTTAACCTGAATTTCAACTGCATAAGGTAGCAATTGAGCTGACCTAAATGCTTTTTCTGGATCATCAAAGCCCATGGGATTATCCGCTAATCGGGACCAAGCTTTGAAGTTTATTAGGTCCAAACTAATGGCAAAGCGATTGAGAATGTCACTGCCTAAGTAAAAGGCGGCAGGGACGTCTCGCACGACCCAACAATTATGGACTATGCTCTTGTTGCCAATGGAGATTTTGAGCATACACCTGCTTGGCAGGAGATGTTTGGAATTAGGTGCTTCCAGGTCCATTTCCCATTTGTCTATCAGTTTGAAGGTGGGAATGGCTGGTTCTTTTGGGAGTTGGCGAAACATGGCTTCGCTGATGAAGCTCTTACCGTTGTTCACACACACTCGAGCGAGAACAGAGTCCTTCCCATCATTTAACTGAACAGGGATGAACAACTGCTCTCCAATTTGCTGAATATCAGCCAGGCTCTGAGCTGATTTCACATCTTTCTGGACTATAGGAGTGGGAGTTTCAGATTGTGGATTGGTATAGAATTTCAGAGTGTTTCCTTCCAGCGTGGAGTACCACTTTAGACTGGAAGGAAGGTTGATTTTCAGAAATAGAGAGGACCCCCCATCACCAGTCTGTTGTCCTACTGCTATTACTGTCACGTCTGGAATTTGGCTATTCTGGAAGTGAAATTCTACTTGGTCAGATTTTTGTTCAACCATGTGGCATGTGCCGTTTAAACTAACATGGTTGGCACTCTGTTTTAATTTTATTGGTCGGCTAGTCTGGGTCCAGAGGACCTTGTTTACGCAATCTATTAGGGGTGACAACCTTCTCAGGAGGTCATTCCCTAGTAAACAAGGGGTGCCCTCTGGGGTCACAACTATGACCGGGTGTTTCAACTTGTGTCGCCCGATCTTAATGTCCAAGTCTGCCGTCCCCTCGACGGGAATTTCCTTCCCGTCAAAGTTCTGCAGTTGTCCAGGAAGAGAGGTGAGAGGAATTTGGTAATTCTCTCCCCTTCCTGCATTCAGTTCGTCAAAGGCCCTTCTGGACAGAAGGGTAGCTTGAGATCCAGTGTCCACCAGTGCTGAGATTGTACCCTGCCCCTGTACTTGTACCGGGGCATAATATCTTCCCTCCTTCTCCTCAAGGGGGCACAGATAATGTACATTTTTGGACAACTGGTGGGCTAATTTTCTGGTTTTGGACATCGCTAGCGAGGAGATTTGGGCAGAATTCTGTGGAGAGTCTTGGGAATCTGAAAGAAAAAATTTGCAACTGGAGATCAGAGCCATTGTGGGTTCCCCTGGCTCCGTTTCTGGGCTGCCCCCCCCTTTTTGGAGGCAGTCCCCAGGATGGGTTTGAACCAGGGGATTTTCTTGCTGTTGGTTCTGGGATGAGATGGTGGGCGGCGGTAGCTCAGTCTCCACATCTCCCCAGTCTGGATTTGCATCCCTAGGGACCCATTTTTCTTTGGGAGGAGTTCCCCCCTCTCTGAAGGAGAAGATCCTTTTCCCAGGATCCTCTGAGGATCCCTCTCCCTCAAATTGGAAGATCTGTACCTCCTCCTCAAATTGAGTCTGTTTGGGTCTTTTGTTTCTCCTACCCCCCCTCTGCTCCTTAGGAGGCAGACTTTCAGGGGCAAGAGATTTTGTTTCCGGTTCCTGGGTTTCCAGGGGCTGTTTACAAGTGAGGAAGGAAGCTACCTCCAAGGCTTTACACCCCCCTTCCCTTTGTGCCTCCTCCCTGGGAACCGGTGATTTATCGGGGTGCTGCCCCCGTCATTGTTCTGGAGCACCAGGTCCAGAGTTGGGTGCGTTCTGCGCCGGCATGCTGATCTGAGGGTTCTGCTGTGCCCTCAGTATATGACCCATATCCCGCGCCATGTTTTGAACCTGGCGCTCTAACTGGGAAACCCGCTCAGGCTGATACGGGGCCCTGTTTTCTCCCCTGGGCTGATCCCGGGAAGGGTAGCTGTCCCTCCTCTGGTAGTACCCCTGGTTGGGAAGATTTTGGTACCCCTCCACCCTTGGCCTCCCCTCTCCCGGATTCAGTGGTCTGGGCTCAGGGAATTGAGGAAAGAAGGATGGATGATTTTGGGGTTGGAAGTCGGGTGGATATCTGGGGAAAAAGTTCTGCCCAGGGTTTGGTAAATTTCTGCCCTCCTGTGGGAAGTTTGGAGGGAAGTTCCCTGGGTTAGGTGCTTGTCTGGATCCCCCCCCTTGGGCTGGAGGAGTCCACACATAACCCAGGATGGGTCGATTACCTTTGTAGCGAGGACTTACATAGTCAGGAGAGCGAGGGACCCCATTTGTGGGGCTGCCTCCCTGGCTCCCTGTCTGCGACTGGCCCGAGGACCTTCTGGGCCTAGCATTATTAGGTGCAGGTAGGTTTTTAGGCCCCCCCATCTCCAAATCCAAAACGGGGGTGACCTTTACCTCTGCCACCTTGGCAGCAGCAGGGGTGCTGTTGGCTTTGGGGTTTTTCTGGGCATTGCTTTTATTTTCTATGGGCTTCTGCACCTCATAGATGCGGGTAGCCTGTTCAATGACCCAGTCTAAAGATCTTTTCTCGTGAAAATCCCTCACGAGCTGGGTCATGATATATTTGGGCAAGGCATGGAAAAACGTGTTTATAAATTCACGGCTATCCGTGCGCACCCTTCTTGTGGTCTGTGCAAAAGCCCGCTTTAACTCCTGCACAAATTCTTGTGGGGCCTGATCCTCCCCACATTGCAAATTGTAGGCTGCCTTGCGAGCCTCTTGAGGATTTCTGTGAACAGAAAAATGTTTCAGGATGGCCGCCTTATAGGTGGACCATCTTAAATGATTTTGGTCCTCCAGCCCCGCAAAGAAACTGGAGTATTCCGGGGAGAAGGTCCACTTTACATATTGAATGCAGCTTTGGCTGTCCTTCAAATGGAAAGTCTCCATCATTTGTTCAAACAACTCTAAGTGCTCCCAAACAGAATACTTAGCGTTCTTATGGTAAGGCGTGATGACGCTCCTGATCGCCTTAATCTGCTTTAAGGGGTCCTTGAGCAAGGCCCTTTTTGCCTTATTGGCCTTTTTGGTTCGGGTAACCCTTGTCCATTCTTCGTCGGACTCAGAGGCACTGCTCCCAGAGGTTCCCGTCTGTTCTTCCAGGTTTTCCCGGATTCTGCGAGCCTGGGAATGGCTGGCAGAATGTGGGGACCTGGTCTCCTGTGTCCTGCGCAGTTCAGAGGAGTCTTCAGATTCCTCCTTGCTGTCAGGATTTGATGGGTACCCCCTCCACTGACCTAACTGGGCAGAGGTTTTCAGGATGCCCTTAATGGGCCTACTCTCCTGGGGTTCCCCACTGAACTGTATTGTACTTGGGTGCCCATACCCGGATGCCCACCCCTCCATTCCTGGATGGTACTGGCCTATGAGCCCCATACTCTTAGCTGGATAGTAATCTGCCATCCCTGTGGCCCTGTGCTCATGTGCGCCAGGGGACACGGGGGTGGTAGAGTCCAGGGACTGGGGAAGATGAAGGCCCCTGGTGTTAGGGCTCCTGCGGTTATGGTCAGGAGTCTCTCTTTCCCAGCGGACCTCATCTCTATCCGCCCCTGCTCCCTGTTGCAATGCAAGAGCCTGCATTTGTGCTTTCAGTTCCTCTGTTAAGGCCTTACTCGACTCTATCAGTTTCTCCTGCATCGCTACCTGTTGCTGGAGCCTATCATTGTGTTGACAGAGGGCCTCATTCTCCCTCTGTGCTTCCTGGTTGGTCCTGGAGAACTGGGCCAGTCTTTGCTGCAGGAGGTTTACCTCCTGGGCAATGTCCCTATTGGCCTGCTCCTTTCTTGCTAGAGCATCTTCCACCCTTCTGGTGTGCTCTACCAAGTTCTGGTTTTCTTTTTGGAGATCTCCCAGCCCCTGGAGGGCCAGGTGATTTTCTTCCATTTTCCTTTTTAAATGGCAGACTTCCTGGCCTAAGGCGTCTCTTTCCTGACTAAGAGCCTGCATTTGTGCCGCCAGGTCGTCCCTTTGCCTTTGGAAGGCACCAGCTTTTTGGCGCTCCTCATCAAACTCTGCCTGGGTATCCAGGTCTTTCAAGATCAGCTTGTTGCTCTCTACCTTCACTCTATCTAGATGACTTTGCAGGGTGGCTACCTGCTCCGTGCATGCCCTGTTAAAGTCTAATTGTTGCTCCAGCTTTTTCTGGCTCTGCAGTAAGGAGTCCAAACTGTCTTGGTGCTCCTTCTGCAGGGCCAGAAATCGGGTATCCTGGTCTGTCTTTTCCTGTTGTAGGATGCCCATATCCTCTTTTATTTTAATGATATATTGCCTACTATTATTTTCTGCCTCCTGGCTCCTCTGCAGCCTCTGCTCAGAAGAGTCCAGATCAGATTGGGCCTTCTGTAATGCCATCTGTTGCCTATTTGCCAGATTTTGGCTTTCAGCACATCTATCCTGCATGTCTCCCATATATAGGTACAGGTATGCTGCTATCCTGGCAATCTTATTGTGTTCCTCTTTGGCTTTAGGAGCCATATATAGTTCACTCAGGGCCACATGTAAGGGACCCTGATCTCTATATATATCTGACCCTGTTTCAGTGACCTGTTGTGTGATGGCCTGCAACCACACATCCTGGCCCTGTTCGGTCCATTCACCTCTCACAAATAGCTTATGCAAGAGGTGCTCTCTGGCTATTTTCATGTCTACTAAGGTCGTCATTCTAGAGATTGGTCTCTGTCCTGACTTACAGAAGTTTGTATTTTATTTTTGCAGAACAGAACTTTTCTTGGAGTGTCCCTTTTGAGGAATGCTTCACAGCGTAATGCAGCGTGGTGATCCGACTGGATGTATGTATCCCGTCAGTTAGCACACTGTATTAATCTGCACAAATGGTAAATCTAACCCAACGTCTCGGCTCGAGCCCCCACTTTGTAAGAGGATTCAATTCAGCACTACAGCCAAGTTAACGCCTAGTCTAGAATACTGAATGAAAACCCTTATTGATATATCTTTAGGTCCAGTTCATGCGTCCTGGATGACTACCCTTGTATAACACCCCTCTCTTGGAATCCCCCTGACCCCACTGAGCCAAGAAGTAGTTCTGTTTTGCAAGTTTAAAAGGTTTATTTGATAAATTAAAATATATATATCACACTTTATAATAAATTAATATTTGAATAGCACACTGGTAAATAGGAACAAAAGAAGAAGGTGGTACAAAATGCTTTATGGAGTTCAAATGGATGCAAGGTTGAATGAATGAAATGCAGTATAGAAATACTCAATATGATTTCAACAAAACAATGTAATCACTTTTCTCTGGCAATCCCCTCCCCCCCTTGATGCAAGGCAAGGAAATGGAAGGAAAACACACAGTTCTCAGAAATGCAATCAATGTAATCAGTTCAATCCAGCAAGCTTAGACAACAGAAAACAGATAGGAGTTTTGAAAACACAGGCCCAAATGCTTTGATATGTGCTAGCAATGGATGAGAAATATGCTAAACGCTTTTAATTCCCTTACAGAGGTTCAGGGTGAGTGGTATCTAGTTAATATTAGTCCAGGCTCACACTAGCAATGATGCAGGGATAGTTAGCAGGTTAAACGAATTTCTGGCCAATGGAAAGCAAACAGCAGCAGTTTTTACATGTGAAGAAATTGCAAATCGCGGTAAAATTCGCGGATGCGCCGAGCGCTATTACAAAGGAACCGCAAGGACTATCTCTACCGTTTTGGGGTCCTAGAAAAGCCTGGGATCTCAGCTTCCAAATGAAAGTTATTGCAAGTCTCTAGCCCAAACGGTTGCGGAGATATGAGTAATTTAGTAAAGGTCGTTTTTGGTTTTGTAAATTTTAAACGCACACTTTTTCAAATGACAAGTGACAAATTTTTGCAGCTAGAATGACAGGTGACAGCTAGGAGGCAGTTCTACTTAGGTTAAATAGATTGAATTAGATGAATTTAAACTAAGAGATGTGTTCTGAGTTTTGCTAAGTACTCACAAGAGATTTTGAACAGGAAAGCGACTTGGTCACGGACTTCAGTCTGGTCAGGTCTTTCCGGGTTCTGCTCACAGCGCCTGGCCTCTGGAACTGCTCACAGGGGTCTGGTCTCTGCTAGGCACCGGTTCTTTGGGTCTCTCTGCTCTGGATAGATTGAAGTCTCTAGTTTGGCTTTCTGGAGTTTGATGGAGGTAAGTATGGATTTTTCCGGCAGAGCTTTCAGCGGCAGATGAAAAATGAATGTCTCTATCTGTCCTGTCTGTCTGCTTTTATGTGTTTAGAATGTGGGTGTGTTCTAGCATCACTGACCCTACCTCTCTCTCAGCTTCTAATTGGTCAAACTTTCATCCCTTACTTGATTGGGGGAATGAAATGAAGTGTCATCATGATGAGGTCTGTTTATGATACAGAGAACCCACCCCTGTCAACTTTACACACAATCTATATCTGACCTAAAAACATATTTGCACAGGTACACATTTGTTTAAAATTACATCTACATGGTGTGGCTGAATTTAGCCATGTCTATGTCCAAATCTGCTCATTCTCGGAGCTTGCATTCAAAGAGTGTACATAATTGACTTTTTAACTGCTTTTTCAATTTCCGACATGGACCCAACTTTACATACATGTGTGCAGGGGGTAGGGACATTAACTGATGAAGTTTCAGATTTTTAACATGCACACATTTAGAGTAATATCCACTTTTCCGCTAAAACCCCCCTGAGCATACCACCGGTTCCTACCACGTCTTAAACTGTGGGCAGAAAAATCACAAGAATTATGGTGTCATTTATAAAATTTTCACATGTCCGCTCTATGAGTTATTCATCTTTTTAAAGTTATGTTCTGGCTCCAAAGGGGTGTGGTTTACCCTCAGCACAAGGTTGAATTTCTGGTTCTTTCCAGTTCTGCCAAGCCAGCTTGCTCTCACAGGCAGTGCTCCTCCCAGCTTCTCCAGGAGGAAGCCACTTTTTACGACGTCTGTAATAAAAAACCTTTGCCTGAGTGGAGAGGGCTTTGTTCACTCTCTGGCAGAGCACAGGAAATTCAATTATCAGATAGATGGCATATCCTTAGCCTGGGCAGCAAAAGGAAGGTTGGCCTGGGAACACAGTGGTGACTCAAGTTTCACTGCTGATGAGTAGTTGCTAGGCAAAATCAAGTTCCTTAAGCCAGACCTTCAGCTAACTTTTTGTTGCTTTTAAAATAACTTGTAATTTTACACATGCAGCTAGAATGCTGATTCTAAGTGCAAAACTATGACATTTCAACAGTTACAAAGGCATGTGACACCAAACATAGGTCACTCATTTAATTTAACATTTTCGATTTTAGTGTCTTTAAATCCAGTGCAACTTAAACTGCTGCAATCCACAGCTCAGCCAGTCTTGTTATAAACCTTGTCTTATGATCTTCATTTCCCAGATTCTGTAGGCACACAAAACTCCATTCTGCCAATGTCTGCTGGTGTTCAGTAAATATTTTGCACATGTTGCACTGTTAGAAATAGGCATTTTGACTTGCCTTCAGAAACACACAGAGTGGTTTTAAAACGCCGGCTTTTGGATAGTGGTGAGTACTGGTACTGCACCCATTTTTGGGATTTAAGAAATGAATTCCCCACAATTCTAGGTTGCATTTGGCAATCAGCATTGCCATTCCCAATGGTTTCAGACTACTGTGCGGGTAGTCCAATGGTGGTTTTAAAGCGCTTTGAAGCTAACCGGCGCTACTGTTTTTCCTTTGGCAACCCATTTCCCTCATGGCAACCCGGCCTTTCATTCTCGCACTGGTGGGTGGCAAGTGAGGCAACCATTTTGGTGGGCGCACAAACTGCGCAGCTTTCCTGGATTTCAGCGCACATGTGGGTTTTCCGCCATCTTGAATTTTCTAAGCCCACAGCACCAAATGTTGTAGCAGGGTAGCTTAAACGTGGGTCAGGACACCCAACATCCTCCATATGTTTCTCTGTATATGTAGTTCTCTCTCTCTCGCCCCCCTCTTTCTCTCTCTGTTTCCATTTTGCTTTTGCTTGATCTCTTTACATTTCTCTCACTGAGGATTCTGGTGCCATTAGGGTGAAAATGGTGCAGGAGAAAGTGAGGAAAGAATTATGGGCTGTATAATTAGTTGGTAAAAGGGTTGTACCCCAAAAGCATAACATGTGGTGCAATGTAAAGGAATGTTTCTCTATCTGCTGATGGATATTTTTTTAGTATTTCTACAGTTTGCTTGGTTGGGTGTTTTGGGGTATTCGTGGAACGTAACCTCTGCAGGGAAGGAGTGAGTAGAGCAGCTGCTGTAATTGCGCCAGAGGTCAATTGTGAAACATGAATGCTGCTCAAATGTTTTAGAGCCAGAAATGAATATATGGTCTTGACGCTATTGGATCCCCCTTACATTAGTTCTAACTCTATACGTACTTGAATGCTGATGCCGTGTTGCATGTGTATGGCCGCTGAACCTGTGTTGAGTCTTGGTACAGCACAATAGTCTCAGAGTGTTTGCAAATGATAGCTATCACGCGGCACCTGCCCTCCTAGACATGTTCTCATGTCATGCATGGCCCTGTTCTATTTGAGAGTGATGCAGTCCTACCTTGTGGCCCCGTAGTAGCATTATGCCATTCTGCTGCAAATCGTTTTTGGACCAGGATAACTGGGGCTTCATGGTGTGTTTTAATGTTATTGATTCTGGATTTTATAGAGATCCATAGCATTGTATTGGCAGGCCGGGTAAACTGCAGGCGTAGTTCCTCAGGATCCATTTAAAATGCAATTAGCCAGCAGAGGCTCAAAGCTCACGTAATAATATTGACACAATGACAACCCTTTGAGCTTAAATGATCTTTGAGCGGGGCCTGTTCTTTATGGTGATGAGAGCAGTTCATGCCTAAACATGTAACATGCAATGAACAACTGCGAAAGCCACAGCTATTTGCTTTTCCATTGCTCGTTCAACATGCTGTGTTAGTGCTCATTGCTTTTTGATATGGAATCGCTTTCTGACTTTTGAAGCTTGAAAATTAAATCTAAAAGACCCTCCGATTAAAGCGGATGTAATCCTAAATGTGTCCACACAGCCGATTCAAGTGGCGTGCACAGATAATGGATTCGCAAACTGTTTCATTTATTGTTTCAAAAACGCAGGTACTCAGTGCTTTCTGCGTGCTATTTGCTAATACAGCATGTCCGTTCTACAGTTACAGTCTCAGAGGCTTTTCTCGCTGAGCTCAGTAACGCACGCTGCGTCACGCGCCAGGGAGCATGCGTCATTTGTATTTTGGCTACACGCGCTCCATAAAACAGTTACTTAAAGAGCATTCTTATACAACAGCTTCAATCCGAAAAGTCAAACTATTTAAAATAGTTTGAAGATGACATCTCAATATTTGAAACAAAATCTTGGTACGAAATACCCTAGTGAGCAGGTGTATGAGTCATCTCCCAGAGGGATGGATGGCACTCTCATTGTAAACCTATATATATTTGTTTAAATTAGTATTTTTTTTAATGGCGAATAGGTTGTGATTTGGAAAGAAACACTGTCTATAGGGCTTATTGATGGCTGGAACAGCCCTATTGCTGGCTCTTCACAAGCCTCTGCAAAGTCACACTAGAATATTTACACTGGTCGCTGGCAGGGAAAGAGCTGAAAAGGCTAAATGGAGACATGGCAAGACTATCCCAGGCTGTAAGGCTGTCCATGAAAACATTGAGTGCAAAAAGTCTGTGGGAGAAAAAAAAACGAAGTTTATTTACATTAAAGAACTTTGTTTTTTTCTCCCGCTGACTTTTTACTTTTGTGTTTTTCATGTACATCCCCTTTTGGCAGCACACTTTGATGTGTTCCACTGACTTCCTGTTTCCCTGCAAGGCCAGTTCCCTTCAGTTACATGGTTGGGACCAGGTGCCACAGGATCCTTTTCTCAAATGTGTTTTTATTTTTTTATTTTATTGTATAGGGAGCGTTGGAGCACCCCTGCAAACCCCAGTGCCATTATAGCAAACAAGGGTGCAAGGGAGGCACCCGCAGCCCCTCGCTCCCCCTATTCGCTATAATAGCACCGTTTGGCATATTTGTTCTAAATTTTCTGCTATTCAGAATGTTCAGACAGCCCAAATTCGAGCAAATATGCTTTATGTTTTTTTTTCTATTCGAACATTTCTACGGATAACGTCTACACTGTCCTCCTCTTTCTCTGTGCCTCTTGGTCTGTGCTGATTGATGTTCAACCCCGGACTGCAAGGTGGAATGTCTGATGGAAATGGCCGCCGGCATGTTGTGACTCTGCACCCTAACCATCTATACCATGCCGCTGTCTCTGCATCCCCTTCTAACTATATGTGCTTCCTATATCTTGCCCATCATTTAGAATAGCCCAACTGCCAGTTCCTTTCCCTTCCCACATCTGCAATTTTCTCTTAGGTATATCTCTGTTTGTAAGCCCTACAAAATGGGCTCATCTGTATTGGGGCCCATGAGGGAATTGTGGGGTCAGATTTCAGAATGCGAACCTTGTCACTCCATGTCCTCAGAACCATCCTTAGAAATGCGGTGTCCCATCGCTAAATCTCTGGGAGTGATGGGTGGAACCGTGCTCACTGCTTTGCAGTTAATTGTGTCTGCGGCGCTGATCAATTCACTGGTTAAAATGAGTACCAGTGATGGTTGCTTAAGAAGGCAGGTTGATCAGTGGTAGAAGTGTACAAAAAGAAGTAGTGGAACTATGTTCCCTACTGGCCTGCACAGCTCTCCACAGACTCCATCGCCACGCCCCCTCCCATGCACAATAAAAAACCCAAAACACATGCACCTGATGTTTAAGGGAACGTCCAGTACAGTGCACTGAAAATGCAAGTTTCCACTTCTTCCTACACTTTTATTTTAAAACGAAACCATTCCGGAACGGTTTCTTTTTAAAATAAAAGTATAGGAATGTTGAAACGTAATTAAAAGAAGTAGAGAAGCACCGCTCCCGACCGCTCCCGCCCACTTCGACCACTGAGGTTGATAGACTCTTCGATTCCGTTGTCTCCACTAACTCAAGAAACATTTTAGATTTGTATCTGCTTTTAAACAAAGCATTGTATTTTCCTCTTCATATCACTGTTCACCAAATGATCCATTATTACGACAAGTTTTGGAAAAATTCGAGTTCCTCTATCAAGTGTTCAACAAAACGCCAAAGAAAGCACAGTTTTAACCCTCAAATACCCAGGTTTTCAATACATCTAAGCAGTGTGTGACGACCAAACCTCCTAACATGAGCATGTGTCTTATAAGCAGTTCATCTCACAGATATTGAACCCCCTAGTAAGTGCCAAGGATGAGTATGCTTGTCCTTTTCGCATAGACTTTCATAATAGACTGGCACTTAAGGGGTTATATACCCCCTGTATTTCCTTACTGCTCTTGGTGAATCATGGAGTACATTGGCTCAGCCGCCAACCAGATGACTTCCTCACCTGACCAACCTTTTCTTTTTCAACAGGACTCGAAGTTCAAATATTTTCATCCTCCTCCCAATAATAAACAGTGAATACAGACACATCGCAGGGTCTCCTTGTCTTTGCAGATCATTACCTTTCTTAACATCCTATCTCCCCACTCTTAGCATTCTGCGTAATGTACCGAATTGGAACATCGTATGTCTTTTGCATGTCTCCTAGTATTATGCTAGAAAAGTATCTCATTTAACCTTTCGGTAATTTCAGTTTACAAATACCAGATCCAGTATTGTTCACTTTTTGTGTAATTCCGCTATACCATCTCCTCCTCCAGAATGTTTTTTTTTTTTTTAACTTATGTTTATTGATTTTACATAAATAACACAAAAGAGATAAACATTGCAATTTAGAACATCCCTTCCCCCTCCCCCCTTCCCTCCCCTTGGATCGGATGAAAGTCAAAATGTCCCGGGTTCTCATTATGCGTTGAAGATATCTGAAACTTTAATGTTGTGTGGACACCACTGTTCCATAAAGTCTGACTGTAGATATTGTAGTGTCCCTTCCCACTCTTTTACAAACTTGTCTCCAGTTCCTTGGATTTTGTGGGTGATTTTCTCCATTGTTATAAGGGACCATACTTTCTGTAGCCAAGTAAACGTCATTGGGGTATTCTTGTTTTTCCAATTTTGTGCTATAGTGGTCCATGCTGCTATGAGTAGTCCCATAAAGCTTCTCCATTGTGATGTGTGATATTGTCTTGCTGTATCATCTCTGAATCCGCATAGCCACACCTCTTCCCCCATCAAACCCACATCTGGGAAAATGTTGCCCATTTCGTTTTTCACTTCTTCCCAGAATGGTTGTATGCCCCTACAGTCCCACCATATGTGCCTCCACGTTCCCACTTCATTGCAACCTCTCCAGCATAGGTTAGGTGTATTTGGGTACATCGAGTGGAGCTTCTCTGGGGTATAATGCCACTGTGTCATGATCTTGACCCACATCTCCCTGGTTTGTGCCGATCTGGTCATTCTGGGGATCTGTTTCCATAGGTCTGCCCACTGACTGTCCGAAGGTTCCTTCCCCAGTGTTCTGCCCCATTTTATTCTGTATGCCCATTTGACGTTTTCCCCCTGTGAGTTTATGTATTTGTATAGCGTTGAGACCCACTTTTTTTCCCCCGTGTTGGAGATGATGTGTGTCTCAAACCCTGTGAGGTCCCTGGTTGCTGCTTCTGTGATCGTCGGGGAGTTCAGCCAATGTTTTAGCTGCTCATATTTATATCTGTCCCTTCTGGATATATTCTTGCCAGTAAAGCAAGATACCAGGGATATGATTTCTTTGTCTGCGAACATTTCCCCAATTTTAGTGATACCCGCCTTCTCCCAGCTATCATATGCCCCCTGTTCCATCCCTGGTGGAAATAGTGGGTTTCTACTGATTGGTGTAAAGGGTCCTATTGCTGTGGACATTATGCCTTTTTTTGTTTGGGCATCCCATGCTTCTAGCGTGGATTTCATAATTTCACTTATTCCTAGGTTCACATGTCTGTGCTGTCTCTGTTTCCAGAGGAGTTCTGCCAGTGGGGTCCTCGCAACTGCTCTGTCTTGTTTGACCCATATCTGCTGTGGATTCTCCCCTACCCACTCCCTCAGGACTCTCAGCTGTGCCGCCTGATAGAATTGTTTGAAGTGGGGGAGCGCTAACCCTCCTTCTCTGGTTGGGGCTGTAAGGACCATTCTGGCTGTTCTAGGCGTTTTCCCCTTCCATACAAAGGACAACACCAGTTTTGTTATTGATTTAAAGAACGAGTCTGGGACACCCACCGGGAGAGCCTGAAAATAATACAGTACCCTTGGGAGGACGGTCATCTTGATGGCTTGAATTCTACCCCACCAGGAAATCTGTAATGGGTTCCATCTGCCTAGCTCTTTTCGGATGTTTATGAGAAGGGGTGGGTAGTTTTCCCCATAAAATTGCTCTATTTTTCAAGGTACAATTATCCCCAGATATTTTATCCTTTCTGTTCAATCTTAAGGTCTAGAAGTTTTGCTTCCCTTTCAATATTCGCTCTGTCCCCTGCCAGGATTAGTATCTCTGATTTTTTCCTATTTATTTTTAGGCCCGAAATGGCCCCGTAAATTTCTAGTTCTCTCACTGCAGATGATAACGTGGATTCTGGGTCCTGTAGGGTTATTAACATGTCGTCCGCATATGCGATCACTTTGTGTTGTTGACCTGCCATTTCTATCCCTTTTATGTGCACTGATTCCCGTATTTTAATTAGGAGGGGTTCTAAAAACAAAGCGTACAGCAAAGGTGAAAGGGGGCATCCCTGCTTCGTTCCTCTCGTTATCCTCACCGTGTTCGTAACCTCGCCATTAATGACTATTCTACTGGATGGGGAGTTGTAGTTTGCTCTGATGCTCGCAATATATTGTTCCCCAAACCCCATGCGCTCCAATATTTTGAATAAAATGGACCATTCCACCCTATCAAAAGCCTTTTCGTCATCCACCGACAACAATATCGCTGGGGTGTGATTTATACCTATTTTTTCCACTAAATGGGCTAGCCTCCTTGTGTTATCATGAGTTTGTCTGCCCGGAATAAAGCCTGATTGGTCTTCACTTATCAGTTTAGGGAGAAGCGGAGATAGCCTCGTTGCTAGGATCTTCGTATAGATTTTTGCATCCAGATTAATTAGGGAGATTGGCCTATATGAAGCTGGGTTTTTAGGATCTTTACCTTGTTTGTGAAATAGCAGAACCTTCGCTTCATTCATAGTGGGGGTCAGATTACTGCTGTCCTTAAAGGAGTTTAGGAGCCTCGTTAGGATCGGGGTCAAAATGTCTGCATATTTTTTATAAAATGAGGCCGTAAACCCATCTGGGCCTGGGGCTTTGTTACTTGGGAGTCCCTTTATGGTTTTTCTGACTTCCTCCTCACTGATAGGTGTCTCTAGTGACTGCTTGTCCTCTTCTGATATTTTTGGGAGGTTTATGGCTTCTAAGTATGCATCTTGGGAGTTCGTGTCAGGGAATTCAGTGGAATAGAGAGTTTGGTAGTAATGTCTCAATGATTCCCCCATGTCTTGTGTGCATGTTTGGGGGACTCCATTGGTGTCATAAATGGCTTTAATCGTTGTTTCCTTCTGTTTATCCCTCAGTTGTCTCGCCAGGAGCCGGTCTGCTTTGTTTGCTCTAATATAATATCTTTGCTTCAGATAGAGTAGGTTCTTCTCTGCACCCTTCATTCGGAGCATCTCTAGTTGGCCCTGTGTATGTTTCAGTGATTTTTTTAGAGCCTTTGTGGGGTGTGTCAGGAGTTTCTCTTGGATATCTTCGATTGATTTTTCCAGCTCTTTTTCCCACCGAAACCTTTGTTTATCTCTTGTGATTTTCAACGCAATCATTTTCCCCCTCAATACTGTTTTAAACGCATCCCAGACTGCTTGTAGCGCCACCTGCCCAGTGTCATTATGTGTAAAGTATTCCTCTATCATTTCCCTTATGGATTCCCCTTGTGGGATGTATTTACCCATGCATCCGAGCCCTACCTCAAAACTGTGCAGTACTAACATGAAAACACCATGATGGCCAGAGCTTCCCAGAAAATGCACAGGGAAATGCAGGAAGAATAGGCTGCCACCCATTTTTGCCGATGTTATGGGCACAGAAGGACACTGCCTAAAACCACCATTGGACTACCCGCACAGTAGTCTGAAACCATTGGGAATGGCAATGCTGATTGCCAAATGCAACCTAGAATTGTGGGGAATTCATTCTTAAATCCCAAAAATGGGTGCAGTACCAGTACTCACCACTATCCAAAAGCCGGCGTTTTAAAACCACCCTGTGTTCCTCTGAAGGCAAGCCAAAGTGTCTATTTTAAACATTGCAACATGTGCAAAATATTCACTGAACACCAGCAGACATTTGGCAGAATGGGGTTTTGTGTGCTTACAAAATCTGGGAAATGAAGAGCCCAAAACAGTGCTTATAACAAAACTGCTATGGAGTCAGCAGTTTAAGTTGCACTGGATTTAAAGACACTAAAATCGTTTAGATTAAATGAGTGACCTATGTTTGGTGTCACATGCCTTTGCAATTGTTTAAATGTTATAGTTTAAACTTAGAATCAGCATTCTAGCTGCATATGTAAAAATGTTTAGTTTTATTTGAATGCAGGAACTGGGGAACAAAAAGTGACATTTTATCTGAAACTGGCTTAAAGAGATTCCAATTCTGCCTGGCAACTACCTCCATCAGGAGTGAAACTTGAGTCACAGCTGTGTTCCCAGGCCTAGCTGCCCTTTTGCTGCTCACACTAAGGATATGCCATCTATCTGATAATTGAATTACCTGTGCTCTGCAGGAGAGTGAACAATGCAACTCCCTTCACCCAGGCAGAGGGTTTATTGAGAGGATCATAAATGGCTTCCTCTTGAACAATGAGCCTCTCCTGACTCAGGCAAAGGTTTTATTACAGCAGTCGTAAAATGTAGCTTCCTCTTGGCAGAAGCTGGGAGGAGCACTGCCTGTGAGAGCAAGCTGGCTTGGCAGAACTGGATAAACCAGTATTTCTACCTTGTGCTGAGAGGAAACCACACCCCTTTGGAGCCAGAACATAACTTTAAAAAGATGGATCATTCATAGAGCGGACATGTGAACATTTTATAAATGATACCATAATTCTTGTGATTTTTCTGCCCACAGTTTAAGAGGTTTTTAGAACCGGTGGTATGTTCAGGGGGGTGTTAGCGGAAAAGTGGATATTACTCTAAATGTATGCATGTTAAAAGTCTGAAACTTCATCAGTTAATGTCCATACTCCCTGCGCACATGTATGTAAAGTTGGGTCAATGTCAGAAATTGAAAAATCAGTTAAAAAGTCAATTATGTGCCATTTCTGAATGCAAGCTCTTAGAAAACAGCAGATTTGGACAGAGACATGGCTAAATTCAGCCACACCATGTATATGTAATTTCAAGCAACTGTGTAACTGTGAAATATGTCTTTTATTATCAAATATAGAATGTGTGCAATCTGACAGAGGAGTGTCCTATCTGCAAGCCATAAAATGACATCCCTCTGACTCACAGTTCATTCCCCAATCAAATGATAAATGGAAGTTTGACCAATTAGAAGCTGAGAGAGAGGTAGGGTCAGTGATGCTAGAACACACCCACATTCTAAACACATAAAAGCAGACAGACAGGACAGATAGAGACTTTTCAAATCCATCTGCCGCTGGAAGCTCTGCCGGAAAAATCCATACTTACCTCCATCAAACTTCAAAGAGCCAACACTTAGACTCCAAGATAAACAGAGACTTCAGAACCTTAACCAAAAAGGTCACTGCCAGCAAGAGTATTTGTCAGCAGGCCTAAAAATCTTTTTGCAACTGAACTCTTCAGACAGCCGGCTGACGCCGTCTGAATTTTGCCAAGAACTTTTGCAAGAACCCGGTGACAGAAATATCCAAAGAGAAGGCAGGACCCGACCCAGAGAACCGGTGCCTAGCAGAGACCAGACCAGACCAGAGTCTAAAATCTGACCAGATCCGTGGCGTGGCCCATTTCACTCAAGAATATAGTGTGAGTACCTAGAAAACTGTGCAGAACCAATCTCCTAGTTAAAATAATATAATTCAATCCTATTTTAATCTAAGTAGAACTGTCTCCTAACTGTCACCTGTCATTTGCAAAGCTGTCACTTGTCATTTTCTAGTTGCAAGCTGCACGTGTCTTTTTGAACTTTAAAATTTCAAATCTGAAAAACGACCTTTATTTAATCGCTCATATCTCCGCAACCGTTTGTGCTAGAGACTTGCAGTAACTTTTATTTGGAAGATGAGATCCTAGGCTTTCCTAGGACCCCAAAATGATAGAGATAGTCCTTGTGGTTCCTCTGTAATAGCGCTCGGCGCATCCACGAATTTTGCCGCGATTTGCAAATTTCTTCACATGTAAAAACTGCTGCTGCTTGCCTTCCATTTGCCAGAAATTCGTTTAACCTGCTAACTATCCCTGCATCATTGCTAGTGTGAGCCTGGACTAATATTAACTAGATACCACTCACCCTGAACCTCTGAAAGGGAATTAAAAGCATTTCCAGCATATTTCTCATCCATTGCTAGCACATATCAAAGCATTTTGCCTGTGTTTTCAAAACTCCTATCTGTTTTCTGTAGTGTAAGCTTGCTGGGGTGAACTGATTTACATTGATTGCATTTCTGAGAACTGTGTGTTTTCCTTCCATTTCCTTGCCTTGCATCAAGGGGGGGGAGGGGATTGCCAGAGAAAAGTGATTACATTGTTTGGTTGAAATCATATTGAGTATTTTCTGTACTGCATTCATTGAATATTGCATCCACCTGAGCTTACATAAAGCATCCTCTACCACATTATACTTTTGTTCCTATTTACCAGTGTGCTACCTTATCCACTTCATGTCAACTCATTAGTGATTATAAGAAGTGTGCTAGTGCCAGATTCTCCGTTGTTGATCTTTATCATATCAGATTAAGTGTGCTATTCAATTATTAATTTATTATAAAGTGTGATATATATATATATTTTAAATTATCAAATAAACCTTTTAAACTTGCAAAACAGAACTACTTCTTGGCTCAGTGGGGTCAGGGGGATTCCAAGAGAGGGGTGTTATATAGGGGTAGTCATCCAGAACGCATGAACTGGACATAAAGATATATCAATAAGGGTTTTCATTCAGTATTATAGACTAGGCGTTGACTTAGCTGTAGTGTTGAATTGAATCCTCTTACAAATTGGGGGCTTGAGCCGGACGTTTGGGTTAGAATACCACTTGTGCAGCTTAATACAGTATGCTAACTGACGGGATACATACATCCGGTCGGATCACCACGCTGCATTACGCTGTGAAGCATTCCTCAAAAGGGACACTCCAAGAAAAGTTCTGTTCTGCAAAAATAAAATACTAACTTCTGTAAGTCAGGACAGAGACCAATCTCTAGAATGACGACCTTAGTAGACATGAAAATAGCCAGAGAGCACCTCTTGCATAAGCTATTTGTGAGAGGTGAATGGACTGAACAGGGCCAGGATGCCTGGTTGCAGGCCATCACGCGACAGGTCACTGAAACAGGGTCAGATATATATAGAGATCAGGGTCCCTTACATGTGGCCCTGAGTGAGCTATATATGGCTCCTAAAGCCAAAGAGGAACACAATAAGATTGCCAGGATAGCAGCATACCTGTACCTATATATGGGAGACATGCAGGATAGATGTGCTGAAAGCCAAAATCTGGCAAATAGGCAACAGATGGTGTTAGAGAAGGCCCAATCTGACCTGGTCTCTTCTGAGCAGAGGCTGCAGAAGAGCCAGGAGTCAGAAGATGATAGTAGGCAGCACATCATTAAAATAAAGAAGGATATGGATGTGCTGCAACAGGAAAAGGTAGAACAGGATACTAGATTTCTGGCCCTGCAGAAGGAGCACCAAGACAGTTTGGACTCCTTACTGCAGAGCCAGAAAAAGCTGGAGCAACAATTAGACTTTAACAGGGCATGCACGGAGCAGGTAGCCACCCTGCAAAGTCATCTAGATAGAGTGAAGGTAGAGAGCAACAAGCTGATCTTGAAAGACCTGGATACCCAGGCAGAGTTTGATGAGGAGCGCCAAAAAGCTGGTGCCCTTCAACGGCAAAGGGACGACCTGGCGGCACAAATGCAGGCTCTTAGTCAGGAAAGAGACGCCATAGGCCAGGAAGTCTGCCACTTAAAAAAGGAAATTGAAGAAAATCACCTGGCCCTCCAGGGGCTGGGTGATCTCCAAAAAGAAAACCAGAACTTGGTAGAGCACACCAGAAGGGTGGAAGATGCTCTAGCAAGAAAGGAGCAGGCCAATAGGGACATTGCCCAGGAGGTAAACCTCCTGCAGCAAAGACTGGCCCAGTTCTCCAGGACCAACCAGGAAGCACAGAGGGAGAATGAGGCCCTCTGTCAACACAATGATAGGCTCCAGCAACAGGTAGCGATGCAGGAGAAACTGATAGAGTCGAGTAAGGCCTTAACAGAGGAACTGAAGGCACAAATGCAGGCTCTTGCATTGCAACAGGGAGCAGGGGCGGATAGAGATGAGGTTCGCTGGGAAATGGAAACTCCGGAGCATAACCTCAGGAGCCCTAGTACCAGAGGCCCTCATACCTCTCAGTCCCTGGACTCTGCCACCCCCATGTCCCCTGGCGCACATGAGCACAGGGCCACAGGGATGGCAGATTACTATCCAGCTAAGAGTATGGGGCTCATAGGCCAGTACCACTCAGGAATGGAGGGGTGGGCATCCGGGTATGGGCACCCAAGTACAGTACAGTTCAATGGGGAACCCCGGGAGAGTAGGCCCATTAAGGGCATCCTGAAAACCTCTGCCCAGTTAGGTCAGTGGAGGGGGTACCCATCAAATCCTGGCAGCAAGGAGGAATCTGAAGACTCCTCTGAACTGCGCAGGACACAGGAGACCAGGTCCCCACATTCTGCCAGCCATTCCCAGGCTCGCAGAATCCGGGAAAACCTGGAAGATCAGACGGGAACCTCTGGGAGCAGTGCCTCTGAGTCCGAGGATGAATGGACAAGGGTTACCCGAACCAAAAAGGCCAATAAGGCAAAAAGGGCCTTGCTTAAGGACCCCTTAAAGCAGATTAAGGCGATCAGGAGCGTCATCACGCCTTACCATAAGAACGCTAAGTATTCTGTTTGGGAGCACTTAGAGTTGTTTGAACAAATGATGGAGACTTTCCATTTGAAGGACAGCCAAAGCTGTATTCAATATGTAAAGTGGACATTCTCCCCGGAATACTCCAGTTTCTTTGCGGGGCTGGAGGATCAAAATCATTTAAGATGGTCCACATATAAGGCGGCCATCCTGAAACATTTTTCTGTTCACAGAAATCCTCAAGAGGCTCGCAAGGCAGCCTACAATTTGCAATGTGGGGAGGATCAGGCCCCACAAGAATTTGTGCAGGAGTTAAAGCGTGCTTTTGCACAGACCACAAGAAGGGTGCGCACAGATAGTAGAGAGTTCATAAATACGTTTTTCCATGCCTTGCCCAAATACATCATGACCCAGCTCGTGAGGGATTTTCACGAGAAAAGATCCTTAGATTGGGTCATTGAACAGGCTACCCGGATCTATGAGGTGCAGAAACCGATAGATAGCAAAAGTAATGCCCAGAAAAACCCCAAAGCCAACACCACCCCTGCTGCTGCCAAGGTGGCAGAGGTAAAGGTCACCCCCGTTTTAGATTTGGAGATGGGGGGGCCTAAAAACCTACCTGCACCTAATAATGCTAGGCCCAGAAGGTCCTCGGGCCAGTCACAGACAGGGAGCCAGGGAGGCAGCCCCACAAATGGGGTCCCTCGCTCTCCTGATTATGTAAGTCCCCGTTACAAGGGAAACAGACCCATCCTGGGTTATGTGTGGACTCCTCCAGCCTAAGGGGGGGGGGATCCAGCCAAGCACCTAACCCAGGGAACTTCCCTCCTAACTTCCCACCGGAGGGCAGAAACTCTCCAAATCCTGGGCAGAACTTTTTCCCCAGGTATCCACCCAACTTTCAGCCCCAAAACCATCCATCCTTCTTTCCCCAATTCCCTGAGCCCAGACCACTGAATCCGGGAGAGGGGAGGCCAAGGGTGGAGGGGTACCCAAATCTTCCCAACCCGGGGTATTACCAGAGGAGGGATAGCTACCCTTCCCGGGATCAGCCCAGGGGAGAAAACAGGGCCCCGTATCAGCCTGAGCGGGTTTCCCAGTTAGAGCGCCAGGTTCAAAACATGGCGCGGGATATGGGTCATATACTGAGGGCGCAGCAGAACCCTCAGATCAGCATGCCGGCGCAGAACGCACCCAACTCTGGACCTGGTGCTCCAGAACAATGACGGGGCAGCACCCCGATAACTCACCGGTTCCCAGGGAGGAGGCACAAGGGGAAGGGGGGTGTAAAGCCTTGGAGGAAGCTTCCTTCCTCACTTGTAAACAGCCCCTGGAAACCCAGGAACCGGAAACAAAATCTCTTGCCCCTGAAAGTCTGCCTCCTAAGGAGCAGAGGGGGGGTAGGAGAAACAAAAGACCCAAACAGACTCAGTTTGAGGAGGAGGTACAGATCTTCCAATTTGAGGGAGAGGGATCCTCAGAGGATCCTGGGAAAAGGATCTTCTCTTTCAGAGAGGGGGGAACTCCTCCCAAAGAAAAATGGGTCCCTAGGGATGCAAATCCAGACTGGGGAGATGTGGAGACTGAGCTAACGCCGCCCACCATCTCATCCCAGAACCAACAGCAAGAAAATCCCCGGGTTCAAACCCATACTGGGGACTGCCTCCGAAAAGGGGGGGGCGGCCCAGAACTTGAACCAGGGGAACCCACAATGGCTCTGATCTCCAGTTGCCAAATTTTTCTTTCAGATTCCCAAGACTCTCCACAGAATTCTGCCCAAATCTCTTCGCTAGCAATGTCCAAAACCAGAAAGTTAGCCCACCAGTTGTCCAAAAATGTACATTATCTGTGCCCCCTTGAGGAGAAGGAGGGAAGATATTATGCCCCGGTACAAGTACAGGGGCAGGGTACAATCTCGGCACTGGTGGACACTGGATCTCAAGCTACCCTTCTGTCCAGAAGGGCCTTTGATGAACTGAATGCAGGAAGGGGAGATAATTACCAAATTCCTCTCACCTCTCTTCCTGGACAACTGCAGAACTTTGACGGGAAGGAAATTCCCGTCGAGGGGACGGCAGATTTGGACATTAAAATTGGGCGACATAAGTTGAAACACCCGGTCATAGTTGTGACCCCAGAGGGCACCCCTTGTTTACTAGGGAATGACCTCCTGAGAAGGTTGTCACCCCTAATAGAATGTGTAAACAAGGTCCTCTGGACCCAGACTAGCCGACCAATAAAATTAAAACAGAGTGTCAACCATGTTAGTTTAAACGGCACATGCCACATGGTTGAACAAAAATCTGACCAAGTAGAATTTCACTTCCAGAATAGCCAAATTCCAGATGTGACAGTAATAGCAGTAGGACAACAGACTGGTGATGGGGGGTCCTCTCTGTTTCTGAAAATCAACCTTCCTTCCAGTCTAAAGTGGTATTCCACGCTGGAAGGAAACACTCTGAAATTCTATACCAATCCACAACCTGAAACTCCCACTCCTATAGTCCAGAAAGATGTGAAATCAGCTCAGAGCCTGGCTGATATTCAGCAAATTGGAGAGCAGTTGTTCATCCCTGTTCAGTTAAATGATGGGAAGGACTCTGTTCTCGCTCGAGTGTGTGTGAACAACGGTAAGAGCTTCATCAGCGAAGCCATGTTTCGCCAACTCCCAAAAGATCCAGCCATTCCCACCTTCAAACTGATAGACAAATGGGAAGTGGACCTGGAAGGGCCCAATTCAAAACATCTCCTGCCAAGCAGGTGTATGCTCAATATCTCCATTGGCAACAAGAGCATAGTCCATAATTGTTGGGTCGTGCGAGACGTCACTGCCGCCTTTTACTTAGGCAGTGACATTCTCAATCGCTTTGCCATTAGTTTGGACCTAATAAACTTCAAAGCTTGGTCCCGATTAGCGGATAATCCCATGGGCTTTGATGATCCAGAAAAAGCATTTAGGTCAGCTCAATTGCTACCTTATGCAGTTGAAATTCAGGTTAAAGAGGAAGTCACCATCCCAGAAAGGACCCGACAATTCTCCCTGGAAGTGAAAGTTAAAAGAGGACAACATTTGAAAAACCCTGATGCTTACATACATCTAAATGCTTCTCTCCAACAGCAAGGGTTAGGGGTAAACCCAACACCATTAGTCAACATAGAACATGACACCATTCTAATAGAGGTGGATAACAGCGACTTAAAGAGTATTACTCTAGCCGCAGGCACCATTATTGGAATGGCGGTTGATGACCGACATTTCTCCATTGATCTTGTAAATGAACTGTTAGGACCAATCCCCAAGGACTGTGTTGACAGTGACAGTGAGGACAATACAACACCAGACAGGATTTTCACCCGGCATGGGGGGAACTTCCTGGTGTACACTTCCTGCCCCTATGGTAAGGAAGATGTGACGTGTGACTTCAGGAGGGATGAGGTGATTTTCCAGGTACATGAGGGCTGCCTTTCCCACCTGAAGCCTCCGGTCCAAATCAGCACTCTGACCAGGGACTTCTCCACCCAGCTGGAGGAGGCCGCGGAAATAGCCAAACCAGAAGTCTTTCCAGGCTTCAGGCAGATGGTGGAAGAGAGAGTCAACCTAGCTGATGCCTGTGTGACTCTGGAACAAAAGCAAAAGTTGAAACAAGTTTTCTTGGATTTCCAAGATCTCTTTGCGGTAGACTCATATGACTGTGGTCGCACTGACATCCACACAACAACAATCCCCACGGACCCTGGCATGACTCCTGTGTTTGTGAAGCAATATCGCTTGCCTCTCGCATCAATGGAGTCCCTTACTGAAATAATTAAGAACCTTGAGTCCCGGGGAATAATCCGTCCAGTCCACAGCACCTTCAATAATCCGGTGCTGGGAATATTGAAGCCAAACGGCCAGTGGAGACTCTGCGCCGACCTTAGGGAGCTCAACAAATGGGTCCATACTTCCCGATGGCCTCTGCCCTACATTGACCAAGGGCTGGCCCAGATTCAGGGGTCACAGGTATTCACTGCAATAGACCTGACCAATGGATACTGGACCGTGCCTGTCAGCAGGGAGGACCAATACAAACTGGCTTTTACCTTTGGGGGCCAGCAGTACACATGGACCCGGACTCCCTTCGGATACCTCAACTCCGGCAATGAATTCAACATTTTCCTACATAAGGCCATGCCCGACCTGGGTGCGAGGGGTAACCTGGCTTATGTAGATGATGTCCTCATCAAAAGTTCATCTGTGGAGGAACACATAGCGGAGATCCGTTATGTTCTGACACAGTTGAGGGCTGCCGGAGCAAAACTTTCCTTTCAGAAAGCACAGTGGTGTAGAACCCGTGTTAATTTCTTGGGGCATGAGATTACTCCTCAGGGTCTCTGTCCCCAGGAAAAGAAAGTGGAAGCACTTCAGAAACTGAAAGACCCCACAACTCTGCGGGAACTAAGGAGCCTCCTTGGACTGACTAATTACAGCAGAAAGTTCATTGAGGGCTACGCAGAGATCACCAGACCCCTGATTCATCTCCTGAAGGGGGGGGTCAAGTGGGAATGGGGTCCAGAACAAGCCGAGGCGGTAAAACAACTCAAAAGAAGCCTCTCACAAGCGCCTTGCCTAGCTTACCCTGTCAGAAACAAGGAGTTCTTCCTGGAGACGGGGTTCTCTGATACGTGCTTGACGGCAGTATTATACCAAAAGCATGACAAGGTCAATAAAGTAATCTCCTATGCGAGCAAAACTTTATCCTCTGTGGAGGAAAAATTCAACGATTGTGAGAAGGCACTCCTGGCAACGGTGTGGGCATTGAAGAATTACCGCCCGTTTATCCAGGGGGAACACATCATAGTGGAGACTCCACACCAGCCTCTGCAATATCTCCAAAGTGACAGAATCCGGGCCGGAAATGTGAGTAATTCCCGAATTACTTCCTGGAATCTGTCAATGCAAGGCTTTCCTGTGGAGGTCCGATATGGCCAAAACAAGAAGAGTCCCCTCGCGCAAGGTCTGGCTGACTTGCATGATTGTGCCAGAGAAAACTGTCTCGAGGACGAAAGTCTGAAAATCAAGGACAACATGGAGGCATACCTTAATTCCCCACACAAAGTCTTTGAAGAAGACAAGTGTGAGGGAATGCCCACTGTCTATGTGGATGGATGCTCTTACCATGTTGACAACAACGGGGAGAAAGAACTGGTGGCCGGCGTAGGGAATGCATGGGTGAATGAGTCCCCAGAACCCTCCGCTGGATACAAAATTGGTCCCCGAAGTAGTCAGGTGGCAGAATTGATGGCTGTGCATCAGGCCATCCTCACTGCTGTCCAGCATCAACTCCACGAACTGGTCATAATCACAGATTCGGATTATGTACGGAACGGGTTCGTGGAGCACCTGGTTAATTGGAAAACCAGAGGCATGTTATGTGCTAACAACAAACCCTTGAAACATGGGAAGTTGATCCAAAACATTGATGATCTGGTTACCTCGAATGAGATGACCATCTATTGGAAAAAGATCAAGGGTCATTCCAAAGTAGAGGGACCAGACAAAACTGGAAATGACTTAGCTGATCAGCTGGCCAAAACCGGGGCCATCCAAGCGGATCTAATTGAGATTGAGTCCCTGTTGGGGGAAATCCAGGTCACTGCTATCACTAGGTCCCAGACAAATGCTCACAACGACCTTTCAATTGCACAATGGAGTAAGGAGACCCCTGATGATGATTTGATTACTGCTCAGAAGGGGGATCCAATAATTGGTAAATTTTACCAACACCTTGAGGACCCTGAGAACTTTCCCCTGACGGATACCGATTACAATGGGAAAGAGGACCTAAGAGTGTTGATGAAATGTCCAAAAATGTTCCGAATCCAAGACGGGTTGTTGGTAAGGAAATCCAAAGCTGGCCACGATCAGTGGGTGGTTCCTACCTCATTCCGAAGCCTGATGTTAAGTCACGCCCATGATGCGGCCACTGCCGGTCATAGGGGGTTTCACACAACACTGGAAATCTTAAGAGAGGTTGCATACTGGCCACACATGGGCCAGGACCTCAACCAATATTTGAAGGGGTGTCTTGTGTGTGCACAATTTCAGCCATCATCCCTCAAGCACCGCGCGCCTCTCCAAAAGAGGGGAATGACACTGCCATGGTCAGATTTACAAATCGACTTTGTAGGCCCTGTGATTCGCTCGGCTAGGGGGAATAAGTACATGTTGACCGTGACATGCTTGTTTACCAAGTGGGTGGAATGTCTCCCAGCCCCAAACTGCAAGGCAGAAACGGCAGCTGCCTTGATGATTAACCACATCTTTTCCCGTTTTGGTCTACCTCAAAGGATTGAGTCAGACAGGGGTAGCCACTTCACCAGTGAAGTAATGACAAAGATGTGGGAGATACTGGGGGTCAAGAGAAAGCTGCATATTGCTTATAGACCAGCTTCTTCTGGGGCAGTAGAGAGATATAACCGGACAATTGTGAGCATATTAAAGAAGTTTGTGGCAGATTCTGGGCCAAGTTGGGATATCCGATTACCTCTGGTCCTAATGGCCATCAGATCTACCCCTTCATCTGCAACCAAAATGTCACCATTTGAGTTGATGACTGGGCGCAAGATGGTGCTTCCTCAGCATTTGCTCTACAGGACCCAAGAGCAGACACTGATAAATGCCTCCACTACTCATGAGTATGTAGAGAATTTAAGAAAACACCTCCAACATGCTTTTGCTTATGCTCAGCGGAATCTAGAAAGATCAGCTAATAGCATGAAGACCCATTATGACCTGAAAACTTCCAGGAAGGAATATCAGGTGGGGGACCGGGTCTATCTATACAACTTCCAAAGGAACCAGGCCAAGCAGCGCAAATTTTTGCCTACATGGAAGGGACCCTTTGAGATCATCGACAAGATCTCCCCTGTGGCCTACAAAATCCACATCCCCAAAGGCGGTTCGGCAGAGGGGGAAGACAAGTGGGTCCACATAAACCAGTTGAAATGTTGCCATCCCAGGCACACTCTGCAACAACTGGAGGAATCCTCTGGAATCCTAGCGGGTAATGTCTCAGACTAATTCTGTTCCAATCATAAAACATACCACATCTAGTCTCTAAAATACTGTGATTTGTATGAAACTGTCTCTTAGTCATACTGTTTTTTTTTTTCAAAATAAGAATGTAATGTTTCGTGATGATGAAATGCATATGCTGCCCCACTATCTCAACGGTGGTGGAAAAACGTCTATGAATAGGTATTGCCGCTCTTCCTTTGTCGTCCTAGGAGAAAGAAAACCTTGAGACGGGCCAAGGAGGACGATCCGGAGACCGGGAGCTGAGACGCAACGGGCTCGGGGTACCGCCCAATATTCCCATCAGGACCGGCGAGGAGAACCGATCGATCCGACCGGATGGAGGAAAAGATGCTGAACTGTGCCATCTATTGGAAGAAGATGAGGAAACATCACAGATCTTGCGAGTCCCATCAGTGAAACCGAATGGCCATCGCAAGAGGGGGGCTTGTGGGATGTATTTACCCATGCATCCGAGCCCTACCTCAAAACTGTGCAGTACTGACATGAAAACATCATGATGGCCAGAGCTTCCCAGAAAATGCACAGGGAAATGCAGGAAGAATAGGCTGCCACCCATTTTTGCCGATGTTATGGGCACAGAAGGACACTGCCTAAAACCACCATTGGACTACCCGCACAGTAGTCTGAAACCATTGGGAATGGCAATGCTGATTGCCAAATGCAACCTAGAATTGTGGGGAATTCATTCTTAAATCCCAAAAATGGGTGCAGTACCAGTACTCACCACTATCCAAAAGCCGGCGTTTTAAAACCACCCTGTGTTCCTCTGAAGGCAAGCCAAAGTGTCTATTTTAAACATTGCAACATGTGCAAAATATTCACTGAACACCAGCAGACATTTGGCAGAATGGGGTTTTGTGTGCTTACAAAATCTGGGAAATGAAGAGCCCAAAACAGTGCTTATAACAAAACTGCTATGGAGTCAGCAGTTTAAGTTGCACTGGATTTAAAGACACTAAAATCGAAAATGTTTAGATTAAATGAGTGACCTATGTTTGGTGTCACATGCCTTTGCAATTGTTTAAATGTTATAGTTTAAACTTAGAATCAGCATTCTAGCTGCATATGTAAAAATGTTTAGTTTTATTTGAATGCAGGAACTGGGGAACAAAAAGTGACATTTTATCTGAAACTGGCTTAAAGAGATTCCAATTCTGCCTGGCAACTACCCCCATCAGGAGTGAAACTTGAGTCACAGCTGTGTTCCCAGGCCTAGCTGCCCTTTTGCTGCTCACACTAAGGATATGCCATCTATCTGATAATTGAATTACCTGTGCTCTGCAGGAGAGTGAACAATGCAACTCCCTTCACCCAGGCAGAGGGTTTATTGAGAGGATCATAAATGGCTTCCTCTTGAACAATGAGCCTCTCCTGACTCAGGCAAAGGTTTTATTACAGCAGTCGTAAAATGTAGCTTCCTCTTGGCAGAAGCTGGGAGGAGCACTGCCTGTGAGAGCAAGCTGGCTTGGCAGAACTGGATAAACCAGTATTTCTACCTTGTGCTGAGAGGAAACCACACCCCTTTGGAGCCAGAACATAACTTTAAAAAGATGGATCATTCATAGAGCGGACATGTGAACATTTTATAAATGATACCATAATTCTTGTGATTTTTCTGCCCACAGTTTAAGAGGTTTTTAGAACCGGTGGTATGTTCAGGGGGGTGTTAGCGGAAAAGTGGATATTACTCTAAATGTATGCATGTTAAAAGTCTGAAACTTCATCAGTTAATGTCCATACTCCCTGCGCACATGTATGTAAAGTTGGGTCAATGTCAGAAATTGAAAAATCAGTTAAAAAGTCAATTATGTGCCATTTCTGAATGCAAGCTCTTAGAAACAGCAGATTTGGACAGAGACATGGCTAAATTCAGCCACACCATGTATATGTAATTTCAAGCAACTGTGTAACTGTGAAATATGTCTTTTATTATCAAATATAGAATGTGTGCAATCTGACAGAGGAGTGTCCTATCTGCAAGCCATAAAATGACATCCCTCTGACTCACAGTTCATTCCCCAATCAAATGATAAATGGAAGTTTGACCAATTAGAAGCTGAGAGAGAGGTAGGGTCAGTGATGCTAGAACACACCCACATTCTACACACATAAAAGCAGACAGACAGGACAGATAGAGACTTTTCAAATCCATCTGCCGCTGGAAGCTCTGCCGGAAAAATCCATACTTACCTCCATCAAACTTCAAAGAGCCAACACTTAGACTCCAAGATAAACAGAGACTTCAGAACCTTAACCAAAAAGGTCACTGCCAGCAAGAGTATTTGTCAGCAGGCCTAAAAATCTTTTTGCAACTGAACTCTTCAGACAGCCGGCTGACGCCGTCTGAATTTTGCCAAGAACTTTTGCAAGAACCCGGTGACAGAAATATCCAAAGAGAAGGCAGGACCCGACCCAGAGAACCGGTGCCTAGCAGAGACCAGACCAGACCAGAGTCTAAAATCTGACCAGATCCGTGGCGTGGCCCATTTCACTCAAGAATATAGTGTGAGTACCTAGAAAACTGTGCAGAACCAATCTCCTAGTTAAAATAATATAATTCAATCCTATTTTAATCTAAGTAGAACTGTCTCCTAACTATCACCTGTCATTTGCAAAGCTGTCACTTGTCATTTTCTAGTTGCAAGCTGCACGTGTCTTTTTGAACTTTAAAATTTCAAATCTGAAAAACGACCTTTATTTAATCGCTCATATCTCCGCAACCGTTTGTGCTAGAGACTTGCAGTAACTTTTATTTGGAAGATGAGATCCTAGGCTTTCCTAGGACCCCAAAACGATAGAGATAGTCCTTGTGGTTCCTCTGTAATAGCGCTCGGCGCATCCGCGAATTTTGCCGTGATTTGCAAATTTCTTCACATGTAAAAACTGCTGCTGCTTGCCTTCCATTTGCCAGAAATTCGTTTAACCTGCTAACTATCCCTGCATCATTGCTAGTGTGAGCCTGGACTAATATTAACTAGATACCACTCACCCTGAACCTCTGAAAGGGAATTAAAAGCATTTCCAGCATATTTCTCATCCATTGCTAGCACATATCAAAGCATTTTGCCTGTGTTTTCAAAACTCCTATCTGTTTTCTGTAGTGTAAGCTTGCTGGGGTGAACTGATTTACATTGATTGCATTTCTGAGAACTGTGTGTTTTCCTTCCATTTCCTTGCCTTGCATCAAGGGGGGGAGGGGATTACCAGAGAAAAGTGATTACATTGTTTGGTTGAAATCATATTGAGTATTTTCTGTACTGCATTCATTGAATATTGCATCCACCTGAGCTTACATAAAGCATCCTCTACCACATTATACTTTTGTTCCTATTTACCAGTGTGCTACCTTATCCACTTCATGTCAACTCATTAGTGATTATAAGAAGTGTGCTAGTGCCAGATTCTCCGTTGTTGATCTTTATCATATCAGATTAAGTGTGCTATTCAATTATTAATTTATTATAAAGTGTGATATATATATATTTTAAATTATCAAATAAACCTTTTAAACTTGCAAAACAGAACTACTTCTTGGCTCAGTGGGGTCAGGGGGATTCCAAGAGAGGGGTGTTATATAGGGGTAGTCATCCAGAACGCATGAACTGGACATAAAGATATATCAATAAGGGTTTTCATTCAGTATTATAGACTAGGCGTTGACTTAGCTGTAGTGTTGAATTGAATCCTCTTACACCCTGTGATTGGGTCCTGGATCAGCTCCTGCGGTAGTTTCCACCTCCATAGCCCATTCTTCCTCCCTGGGAGAGTCACCTCCAGCCAAAGCGGGGCATGGTCCGAGAGGGCTATTGTGCCCTTATCCAGTCCCTGGATTTTACCAAGAAGTCCCGCTGAAACCCAGAAGTAGTCAATTCTGGACATGGTGTTGTGGACATGTGAGAAGTAGGTGTACCCCCTCTGTTCACCCTTCAGTTCCCTCCAAACATCTTTCAGGGCCATCTGTTCTATTTGCTGCCTCAGACGTTTTGATGGTGCCCCTTGGCCATGCACTTTCCCCGTACTCTTATCTATATGCGGATTCCATGCCATATTGAAATCTCCCCCCATGATCACTTCCCCTTTAGCAAAGCTTTCCAGTTTCATGAGAGCATCTCTAAGAAAGCCGTCCTGTCCTTGATTGGGCGCGTATATTGAGGCGAGTGTGATGTGAAGGCCTTCAATTGCTACATTGGCGAAGGCAAACCTCCCTTCTCTATCCATGCTTGAATCTAGTAGTTTAGTGTCCATTCCTTCTCTCACTGCGATCAGTACCCCTGCTTTTTTCTCTGTTGTCGTTGCCTGAGCCCAAATATTGTAGCCTTTTATCCGGATTTTCTGCTTATCCCTCGTTCTGATGTGGGTCTCCTGGAGGAGTAGTACGTCCGCCTTCTCCCTTTTAAACTGCTTTTCCAGTTTAGCCCTTTTTGTTGGGTGGTTCATGCCCCTTATATTGTAAGTCATAATGCGTAGTACCCCCATTATGTTATATTCGTTTGTCGTTGCCTCGGGTCCCCTTCTGTTCTTGATTCATTTCTTTGATTCATCCGATCCCTTCCCCACCCTTGAACTCCCCCACCCCCCCAACAATGAACTTTAAACCAACCAAACTGTCCCCCGAGTTGGGCGAGGGTTCCTATTGATGCTAGAGCGTTGCGCCTATCGCTCCCTGCCCTCCTTACCCTCGGGGGGTATGATATGGGGAGTCCTAAACCCCAGAGATCCATCGGTCTTTGCCTAGTTCCAAGCCGTCGGTTCTTCCCACGACCGCCATCTGCGTGTTGTCCGTTCCGTTCCGTTCTCCTCCCCCACCCCAGCCTTCATTCCGTAATTGCTGTTCCATGTTCGTACCCCTTGTTTGCAAGTTCCTGAGTTCTTCAAGTAGCTTTTCTCCAGGGTTCCCTCCCTGCATTAGACTTCTTTTGCGTAATTGTTTCCCAACCCATTGGTCTTCTCATTCGATCCCTCCTGCTCGATGACTCCCCCCGCTCCCCCCCATCTTCCTGTAGACCCAATGTGCTCATACCTTCCTCCACCGTGGTTACTCTTCTCTGTTTCCCTTCCCACGTAAATAGCAGCCCAAATGGGAAGGTCCATTTATAGCGGATTTGCTTTTCTATCAGAGTTTTCACCAGTGGGGCCATTACTCTCCTTTTTTGTAGGGTTATCAGAGCGAGGTATTGGTATAATTGGATGTTTTGACCGTTCATTTTAATGTGTTCCAGTTCTCTGGCTCTCCTGAGGATCTGTTCCTTCTGTGGGTAGGATGAGAGAGCCGCTAGGACATCGCGTGGTCTTTCCCCTGGGGCCCCCGATCTTTTTGGACCCACTCTGTGGATTCTGTCGATTCCGATTCCATCAGCATCTTGGGACCCCAGAATGTCTCTAAACACCTCCTTTACCGCCTCTTTCAGGTCTTTGTCTAGCACTGTTTCTGCCATGTTCTTGATGCGGATGTTGGAGCGTCTAGAGCGGTTCTCCAAGTCCTCACATTGAAGTTCTAAGTTGTGCGTAAGTGCCACCAAGTGTTCTTGTGTTTCACTAGCTTGTCTCGTGTCATCTTCTAGTCCCTGCACCTTTTTTTCCACTATGTCCGTTCTTTCTTCTAGGTTGTTAATATCGGTTCTGATGTCTTTAACCACTTGTTTCATTTCGTTTTTCATAGTGGTAAATTGTTCTTGGACTGTGGACATGAATTTTTCTTGTAAGTCCATGAACCAAGTTTGCATGTCTTCCCTGGTCAGTGGTTGCATCTGTTGGAATAGTGACTCTGACTCCCCCATGGGTTCTCCCTGGTTTCTCCCCCTCGGTTGCGATGCTCCCTCCGTTGACCACATTTGCAAAATGTCTGCGCCTTGCTTCGCAGATTGGGATATCTGTTGGTTGGGGTTCCCCTTTCCTTTTGCTCTTGACATGGTGGCGTGATCCGTTTGGCTGCCTATGGGGCTACCGTGCCTTCTTGTAGCCCTCCGGATGGCCCCTCTCCCAATCCTATCCTCTGAGATGTCTCAGTGAGCGGGGGGGTCCTCGAACCAGGCAGATTCGCAGACTGCGTCGGGTCTCGATGTCTGTCTATTTTGGGTGGGGGCAGTTCCCCTTACATTAGTGTCCTCCCGTTCTTCGCCCCCTATTTAGCGGGCCTGGGGGCAACCCCGATCCATCTTTTTTTTTTTTTTTTTTTCTTCTCCCCTGACTCCTTTTCCTGAGTCCCCCCCTTTCGGGGCGTTGATCAGCGGGCGGGTGGTTTTCAACCCCCCCCCCCTTGATGGCTCACCTTTCTTCTTCCGCGCTGTTTCAGGGCGGCCCCCGCTTCTCCTCACCTGCGTTCCGCCCTGTGCGCGCTGCTCTCACCCTGCGTTGCGGCTCCTCCCCGGTGCCGCGGCTGTCGCTGTGTTTCCTTCCCCTGCGGCGCTCCCCGGCTGTGTGGTCCTCTATGGCGCTGGAGCGTCTCCTTAGGTACCGATGGGGGAGGGGCCGATCTGTTCTCTCCACGGGCCGCGCCCGCGTTCGTCCGTGTTCGTCCGCGGCGCCGGTTCCCTGTTGGGAGGGGTTGCGGGGGGGGTCTAGCTGTCGGGGGGGGAGGTCGACGGTCGGACACGGCTTCGATCGTGCTGTGTTTGGCGGCCCGGGCGGAGCGCGGATTAGCTGCGACTCCTCACCCCGGCGGCCATGTTTTTTAACGCCCGTCACTGTTCCAAACTTCGCTTGGGCCACTTAATGATTCAACGGGCCCCATTACGAGTCAGGCGGTAATGGTGCTGGAAATTCCAGCAGGTTACCGCCGGACTTGTATTACCATTCAACCTCCGTGATTGCCGGAATCACCAGGGCCTTACAACCCTGGTGACCCGGTAATTCTGGAGGTGGAATTCTGTTAATCCCCATTCCCATAGAGTCCCACAGGACTCTATGGGAATGGGGAAGTGGAAACACCAGCACCATGCTGTAATGGTGCTGGTGTTTCCATGTCCGCCTGCAGGCGGGTGATGTTAAACCCGCCAGGTCCGACCTGGCGGGAGTGACACCTCCCGCCTGCAGGACTCTTAATCAGTCGGTCTGGAAAGAACGGTGTTGGCGGATTTACCACCACCGTTCTTTCCGGACCGGCTGACTCGTAATGAGGCCCAATGTATTGAAATGTCTTGACAAAGTTTGTAAGTGACTTCAATCCAGCACTCCAACTAAGTCAATGCTTAGGATGGGATGCCCAATGGAAGCCCTTATTTATATATTTTTGTGGCAAAGTTCTTTAAATCTGGATGATGAACCCTTATAGAACGCCCCTCTCTTTGGATCTCCCCGACCTCACTGAGCCAAGAAGTAGGTTTGTTTTGCTAATTAAAAGGTTTATTTGAAGAATTGAACAATATATATAACACACTTTTATGAATAGAATAATATCTGAATAGTACACGTATGAATATGAACAGTGATCAGCAATTGGTAATATTACAATATCAACAATCTCTTTAATCAGTTAGGAGTAGGAATAGAAAGGATAAGGTAGCAGAGAATACATTGTATGATTCAAGGAAATGCAATGATGGGAACAAATGCAACACAGAAATAAACTTGATATGGTTTCAATCAAAAGACAATATAATCACTTTTTCCCCCTGTTATTACTCACTCCCCCCACTATGCAATATGAAGAGTTGGAAATGAGGGCACACTGGTTTCAGGAATACAATCAATAATGCAGTTCAATCCCAGTTCCCCCAGCAAGCTTAGAGAAAACAGGTATGATTTTAAAACAGGCAAAAATACTTTTGAATGTGATTGCAATGAAGGTGAAAATATGCTAAAATGATTTTAATTCACTAAAGGAGATTCAGCACTAGTGAGAGTTTGGATTGGTTCAGGTCAACACTAGCAAAGATTAATGAATGATTATCAGATTGAAAACAAATTTCAGCAGTTGGAAACAAGAAACAGCTATTTTGACATGTGGTGAAATTGAGCTAAATTACAATTTGTGACAACTTTTCTGCATGCCGGAAACATGATCATTGGAAAGCTTAGGATCTTAGCTTCGATATGACAGTTAGATTGCAGTTTTAGGACGCACGGTTCAAAGGTTACAGAGGTTTTTGTGAAGGTAGATTTTTCAGAAACAGAGTCAAGATTTCAAAATGAAAGATGCGCTATCCAAGATTTGAAACAAAGATTTTTTAACACTAAAGAGTCTATGGAGCCGCAAACTACACGACAGCCCAGCGCCTCCAGATGGTTTCTGTCTGAACGAGATGATTGCCTTTCACTAGAAAATATATATTAGCGCCAAGATGATTATCATGACAATGATCAAGGATTATGTGGAGGAGAGAAGAATTTAGAATAGACAAAAGAGATTCAATAATACAGTTATGGATAGGTTGGAATGGTTGGATTGGGTTACTTAAGACTAAGAGGTGACTATGGACAGTTGTAGACTAAATACTCACTCCTATGGCTTTGGAATGGAATGGACCCCCTCAAAGATCTGGTCAAGGGTTTGGCTGGGATTCTCTCACCACCGGACAGGTCTCAGGCACTGGGTTCTGCTCTCAGCACTGCACTGCGGTCGGCGCGGCCTCTTGGACCTGATCTGATGGGTTCTGGATACAGCTCTGCTTTCTGGGTCTGGATCTTGGTTCTAGCACAGGGTTCCTAGCTAGAATAGCAAAACAGCACAGCCTGGCTGTTGAATGTGAGCCCCTTGGAAGTTTAGGGGTTAGAATCAGGTTGCTAGGTTCTGCAGGCCTGCTGAGAAGGGTTCAGCTTTTGGGTTAGGCCTCTCTGCTTCAGAGTTCTAGAGTTGGTTCTAGAGTTTGGTTCTGGATCTATGTCTGGAGCTCTGTCTGGATCTTCTTGCAGGGTGCTTCGCCAAGAAATCAGTTGAGTAGTGGAAAAGTGTGCGTCCTGTCTGTCCTCAGCAGTCCCTATTTATGTATTTCCAAAGTGGGTGGGGAGGCTGATTCTACAATGCCCAACCCTCTAAGGATCTGATAGGTCATAAGATTCCCTGTCCCCTGATTGGAGAAAGGATCAGCGTGTCATTCTGTGTCATTTTAATGGCTTAGGGGAAAAACACTCCCCTCGGTCTCTGTACAGTATATCTTATTTTTCATGAAACACATATTTACAATAGACACAACTTGTTAATACTACATAAAGTACATGACAGATTACCCAAGGTACATTTCTGTTCAACTCTCCTCTTCCTAAGAGCTTTGGTTCAGAAATGAGCACTTTTTTGCGCTTTTGGTGGGTTTCTCAATATTATTTCTGCACCAATTTTTAGACATGCATGCACACCCGATCTGAGCACAATTCAGTAATTTTTCCGGTTCCTGGCATAAACACAGTAGCTACAATATGAATAATTCCGGGGTATGGTCTCAGAACATCGTACGGAGTCCAGCTTAGTCTTCAACTGTGAGCGAATTTTTATTTTAACAATCTCAAAGTTTCACATTTCTGTCAGTTTGGTACAATATTTTATAAGCATTTTTCTAAAACATACATTTGTTGTGCTTTCTGAATCCACAAAATGGTTTGTCTCAGCCTCCAAGGTCTGGGCTGACTCAGAGGTCACATGTCCTTCTTCCTGCCAGCAGTTTGTTGTCAGTCACACCCAAATTAGCATTTTCTATTCAGCCCAAGGATTCCTTTGTCTGCACTGAGAGCAACAGGCCAGGGTGCCCCTCCTACTTCCTATTCACAACAGCCTGTCAATCTCTTAGCCAAGGGCGGGGGGAAGTCTCTTTTGTCCACGGAGAAGGTGTGGAATTCGTTTTAACACAGTGTGAGAAACTTTAACTCTTAACCCAATGTCCAAAAATTGTCTTTTCTTATAATATAACTCACATTTTTAACACATACATTAAACAATTTCTTGCTTCAAGCCTTTTCAGAATATAGTTTTAAATTGTCTCCACCTCTTAGGCTTCTGATAGCAAGTCTTTCTGTGGCATAGTTTGAGTTCCATGTTCAACTTTACCCAAAATGGTTTTAAAACGCCGGCTTCTGGTAGAGGTGAGTAACGGTATTACACCTATTTTTGACAGATTTCTTCCAGCAAGCAATCCTCAAAAGTATATTTTGTTCAGATATAGATACACTTCTGTGGATCTTATATTTATGTAGATTCTTGCAGGGGAATGATGTTGACCACCCAACAAGGAGGTTGGATCTTTTTGGGTAGTTTGTAAGCCATGATTTCTACAAATCTGACACCAAATAAAAACAGATTTTTTAAACCAGCTCTGTATGTTTTGCAATGATTTTGCTCTGTGAGCAGCCAATTGAGGGTTTTGGCAGTGGTTTCCTGTGTTACCACTGACATAGGCAAAAGTAGATGGTGGCCTATTTTTCAGGTTTTCACTGCTCACTTTCTGGTAATTTCTGGCGAGCATCATGCTTTCCGGTGGCCGTTCTGATGTTTCTGCTGCCAGCAATGCACAGTGATGTTGCAGGGCTTGGATTAGTGGGTTAAGACATCCCACAAGTTGATCTGCACTGTTTGGTTCCAATTTCCGACTACTGTCGGGGAATCCAATGTCTGTGACGCAAACCAGATTGTACTTGCACAGTTATGTTAAGAGCCTTGGTAGCCACATATGTTTAGCTGGCATTTGAAACCGGTCTAGAAGAATGCTATTCTGTATTTCCAAAAATCAGATATATGTTATACACAATGCAAAGTCCAGGCTTTATGTGGCACTGCATTCCACTGGCAACTATCTGCTATTAATTCTAAACCAGAATTGTGTTGACTTGTGTGGCTGATTAATGTTGCCCCAAAGAAATTTAGGTTAGAATGAATAATATTTTCATATTTTCATCTTTATCATTCAGTACAACTATACTGTTTTAGTGTAAATGTGTAGTAAAATTAAAAATGTAATAACACAAGAATAATGTATAGCTATGGAAAATTAAGTGAGCCTGGCAGAACAAAGGCGATTAATCTGCAATTCATCAGGGATAATGTGTGTGTAGCGGCAACACTAAACAGGCTGGATAAATAATGTACACTAACACAAAATACAGTTTCACTGAATAATAAAGATGAAAATATGAAAATATAATTCCGTTAGAGCTACATTTCTTTGGCACAGAATTGCACACAAGCATTCACGTAAATCAACACAATTCGAGAAGAATGTTGCAACTGTTGTGATCCATCACTGGCCAACACTCCCAATGAGTAGCTGACAGCCTCTGAACCTCCTCGCCTGCCCGGCATCGACTGAAGGCGGTCCCTAAAATCTCATCCGTTCACCCCAGCGTTCTGCAAACTGTGGCTCTCCAGATCTTTTGCACTTTGACTCCCACAATCTCTCACCATTGACTTTGCCGGCTAGGGCTGATGGAATTCGAGTTCAAAACATCTGGAGAGCTAAATGTGGCAGATACCTTCACCTCTCATGCCCTACTGCTTCCTACCTTTCCCCTCTAGTGCCGACACTTATACCCTACCTTTGTCCCCGGTATTCGCTCATCCTGCTTCCACACCCTTGAAGGGACTATGCAAGTACATAGGAGGGATGCAAAGAGCTGCTATTTAAACTTTTCATCAGTTTGTCCCGGGAGGATAGCTCAGCGGCAAAGTGCTCACCTTGGGACCAAGACGACACGAAGCAACACGTTTGATCCCCGGGTCTGCGCTTAGAAACTTCTGGGTATTAAGCGCATTATAAATATGCAACTAAGACACATTCCTCTAGCAGCGCCTTGATGCCCCCGGGCTGTGTGAGTGCTTTAAGAATGCAAATAAATGAAAGAAAATGAATCACACTTTCGAACTAAGAGCCGATCTAGCGAGAAGGCAACATCCAGCTTGTCATTATAGCGGTGAATAAATGGCAGGCTTTTTAACGTTCCATTAAATAAGGAAAAGTACAAATAGCGGTTTTGACAACGCAAATAGAATGCCCGCTGCATGAATGGACTGCATACCAAGCTTCACACTAAGATCTTACTGTTATTGCTAGAAAAACATGTCAAATGTGCCTGTTTAGCATCTCTTTTAGGTGTTGCTGGCAGAAGCATGGCATGCATACCAATTTTCACTATTCTTTAGGATGTGGTGTATTTTCTATCTGTACTTTCTAATTTTGGAGGTGTTGGATTTTTCCTTTCTATTAATTTATTTGCGCTTTTTAAAATGTGTTTATAGAGCACATACTAATTGGGGTCTGCCGTTCATAAAACATATTGATAATTAAGAAATTTGAAAATGGTGCTTGTGTACTGAAACACTACTAGTACCTTGGCAGGGGATCCAGTCAATCAGGTGGCTAGGTACGCAGGCTTGAACCGCTGGTGAAAGCCGGGATTCCATGCCACATGACGCCCGGCTACCACGCACCCATCTTCACCCCCCCCTCAGTTCCCTCATTTATTTTTTATTTTTTGCCCTTTTCCTACTCCTACTAACCTGTTTGTGCACAGGCCACCACCACAGCTGCTTCCCTGTTTCTCTGCCCGACATGGAAAGAGAAGAGGAGCTGTGAGGAGCCCCGCCGTCCCTTTCCATGGTGGCCATTTTGGAAAAGGATTCGATTCATTGAACGGTACGCACGTCCCGTCCCGTTCAATGAATGAAATCCTTTTTTTTTTTTTTTTTGTATTTTGGTAACTCGTGCTGCTAATGACGTTAAACACCCATTCCAGGTGCTGGAACAGGTGTGTTAAGATTCTGGGTCCCTCGTTAAAACCCCTTGCTTCGCTCTGGCTTTTAACTTGGAACAGCGGTCCATTAACACCCATTCCAGCCCCTGGAACGGTGCTTAACTCCACATTATAATATAAAAAACAATAAAGGGCACTGAAACCTGCAAGTTCAGGAAGAAAGAGCAGCAGAGATACAACTTTGGTCAATGTAAGCTTCTGAGAGAATCCACTTTCTAACGTGCAGGCTTCCGAGCCTCTAGAGGCACCCGGCAGTGCTGCTCTAACACATGTAATGTGTTGGTGGGAAAGGTTATGCAATCCATTATCATACACCAAGGCTTCCATGGGCACATCAATCATAAAGACAGATTAAAGGGCTATGTTGGACAAAGCCCTATTTTATATATTGTTCCGACCCAGAAGCTGAATCAAAGCCATTTACATATTTTTCTTTCTTGTCAGACGCATAAGGTGAATCACCAAACACTTTAAAAGAATAAAATGAAAGTTGCATGGAGGGTACCAAGACGTTTGCACTCCCATGCAATATGACTCTGTACAATTGTTGTCATTTGATCTATCTACTGAGTGCATACAATGTAATTAAACGGGTTAAATCGAGCATAGATATCCAAGTTATGCTTGCACTGGGCATTTCCAATGGATTCCTTTGAAATCCTCCTTCTTTGAGTCTTTTTGCAGGTGCTAATAGGAGGCAGGTCACTTACAAATACAATGGTTTTACGCCAGAATGAAGATATCACACAGGCATAAAAGCCTGTGCTTTTTGAAGGCATATCCGGATTACATATGTGGGCACAGTGGTCCTTTGATGTGCCACCACTCGACACAAAAAAATATGAAAATGCCCTGGAGCGCAAAAGGTGGTGCTAAGGCAGGAGTAACACATTTGGCCTGTGATTTGCATCATTTTCTGTGACCCAGTGACTTACAAATCTGATCCTCTTCAGAAAATCACCTAATTATTTATTTTTCTTACAGTAAACCATATCCAAAAAAGAAAAAAACGGTAAACTTGCAAGTCTTTTTTCCAATGTTGCCTATCATTTAAGTTTATATTTTGAGCGTACGAATTAGGAATGTCACAGAATGGGGCCTATGTCATTATGTCAAAGAAATGTTATGGTCTGTACCCTGAAATTGTGTCTTGCATTTTGTCAGCTGATATCACGCCTGCTGGAAAAGCTGTGTGGGATGCCAGTGATTGACCTCAAGAACGGTGTGATATCTCAGTGTTTTGTTTTGTAGCAGAACCCGAGACGTCTACATGTCGGGGTGCTCTCCTGCTTCTCCTTGAACAGGGGTCTGCAACATTTGGCTTTTGAGATGTTTTGTTCTACATCTCCCTTCCGCCTTACCTATCAAAGTCATTGGGTGAGGGGATCATGGGAGTTGTAGTCCGGAACATCTGGAGCACTGCAGCTTGCAGACCCCGGTTTATAGGGAATGATTATCCAGGGGTATTATTGGCAAAGAGTTTGGGGGAAAGATTTGCAGAGGCAGGGTAGCATTAAATGGTAAACAGAGACTCTCTCCAATGCAGACTAGTAACGCTTCAGCCCATTGATGCCTACATGCATTTATGATTTCTGTAAAACCTGAGTCATTTTTCTTCTTAACTATGGTGGCCATCTGCTTCTTGTCTTATGAATTGATTATGCGAGTATTGCGGTCAGGCTACAGGCAGCATATTAAATCCTAAAACTCTTTATTGACACTGCTCATTGTTGTAAAGACAGAATGTGTAAGATTAAGAAAATATTGAAAATGGACCAGCAGCAATTTAGGAACTGTAAGGAAGGCATGTTCACAGTTCAAGGGTGTTTACTGAACTTCAAATGGGTTGGTTGAACACCTATATAAAACTAAATCTAAGGATGGGAGCGAGCTACGACCATCAAATAATAATAACGCAGTCCTAGTTGAGTCCCTGTCAAGATAAAAGGGTCTATGCTAATAAACCTATTGCCTATCCTTACTTCTAATTACAAACGGGCGTGGGACAATAGTGTATGCAAAAAGAAAAAGGGTTAAAGAAATAATATGTCAGGACGGTTGAGCAGTTGGCTTCCCTTCCCCACGTTTTCAGGACGGGGCAAGGTGACACATTCAAGCTCTGCACACACACTGGCTTCTCGGTCACGAGGCTACAGTTCAAAGTCCAGACATCAGGGCCTTCTGCCAATGCCTCTTTTCCAATAAAACGCTCTTACTTCAGAGGGTCTGTCATAACAAACGAATCTCAAGGTTCCATTCCTATCAGGATTTTCTCATGCACAAGTTCTAGCTTTCAATGTTCATCATGGGCCTCCCTCCTTCAGGCTGTGACCCCCTTTTTATCACAATGTTCCTACTTGGTCTCCCTCGATTGAGCTTGGACCATGGATCTCCCTAATTCGGGCTTGGATCCTCTTGATATGGATCTACCTCAATCGGGCTTGGATCCTTTTGATATCAAAATCAAAGACTTTCAAATGTGCAATGGGTTTTGCTTAAACCGTCACAGGACCACTTTGATTCGCTTCACACAATTGTTCTCATCAATCTTCTACTTTTGTTTCTCTTGACCGGATACCTTAGAGAGACATTTGATTGAGCACATTCACAGTGCCGGACCACTCTGTCAACGGTATTGTACCTTTCCTTCTCAAGTTCAAACATTCATCAGCAGTTTAGCTTTACTCACGTCTTTCATCACATGCGTTTAACAATGTTCGTTCCAGCGCTCGTTATACAATGTTGCCACTTCCAACCTTGACTTAAGCACAGACTGGTCTTGCATCGGTCTCCCCAACTCACTGGCTGTGTTGATGTCTCTGGTGCTTCTTTGTTCTTGGAGCCAAGGACAATACCAGGGCGGCTGCTGCTCCTCCCCGCCTTGGTCAGTTGTGCAGGAGGACCCTCAGCACCTCCGACACACAATGCAAGATTCTTCAGTCTGGTTTCCTGGCCTTATGCTTACTGCCTCAAAGGTTTCTTGAAAGCAGCAGCATCTTGCTGAAAATGTCAAGGGTCATTTCCTTCCTACGAACTCTTCTTGGTTTGCCGTCTTTCTTCCTTCGTTCAGCTGCCGACTCGAAACTGATGTTCCTTTGTTTGCTTTGCCATGCTCAGAGTGTGCTCTCATGATATGCCTTTTATCCATGTGGGGGAGTTTAATGGAAGTCAGGTGGGAGTGATTGTCAGTAATTGTCTGACTTCGCCTGACCATAGTAGCCAGGCATGTCAGGTATACTTCTCGAGTGTGAGTCTGTTTTCTCTCAGAGCAGGCTGTCTGTGTGAAAGTGTTGGAGAAGGGAAAGGGTGGGGGTAAGGTTTCCACGTATCATACATGGAAAGTTGGGGTAAAAGTTTTACAGATGGTAGGGATACCACGTCTTGCCATCTTGTGTCCCACTCCGTGAAGACCCCTCACCTAGGCGATGCTCCCGCACTGGTGCACCCGCTGGTCTGGCTCCAAAGGTGATGGCCATGCCCTGGCCACCTGAGAGAGATCCACAGGGGGTAGAAAGTGAGACACCTTCTGGTTTCTCACAGAAAACAGTATTACATCCTACAGCCGCCTAAACGTCTAACATTTAAAATTGACTGGAGGTGTTAATTAATTCATCTTTTATAATGCACTTAATACCAGAGTCTCTAAGTACGTGGGACCAGGATTGAACCTCTGTTGCTCTGCGCTGTCTGGAATCTAAGGCAAATGCATTTCCCTTGAGCTATCCTCCAGGGCCTGATGTGTTGAGGCACATTGTGTCTCGGTGCTCATATGTGAGTGGAACTCCTGAGCGACAATTATTGGTTACTTCAAAGTGGATTTAAATAGTCTTGAGATCAGCGCCGGATCCAAGGAAACTGATATAACCTCCCTTGTGTGCTGGATGAGAGCTACTGGGTGATGAAAGTGTATAACCTGACTAAGTGACAGATGCATTTTACGTTTTAAGTAACGCCACAATGACCCACCAGATCTGGTCAAAGCTGGGGATGCATGATTAAGCCCCACCCAGCTCTAGGAAGACCAGGGGTAGAAGGGCTACTTGGGTCCCTGCCCTGCTTAATGGTGGGTCCCCACCAGCCTAGGACCTCTCTGTCCTTTCCATGTCAGGGATAAGCAGAGTGATATGCCGAAATGTAAATATATACCCCTAACCCCAGGTGCAATTTGCATCCCCTTCCCATGACATGGAGGGGAGGCCGTGTATCATCTGCTTGGGCTCTTTGTTGCATAATATGAGCCCTGAGGCAGCCACACATGCAGGTCGGCATCTCTATGTAATTTAGTCTAAGGTGTCGGGCCTAGTCAATTCTTGAACTGAAAGTGAGGATACATGAGGGTCGGGATGGTATGTAAACAGTCAAGACAGCCAGAAAACTCCAGGCTTCAGCTATGTCAGGTGGTCTCTGACATCTGGCTGTGAACCAAGTGGGAGGGAGCCACCCTCAATTTAGCCTGATGCCCAATTGGTTATACTGTTCCTCCAATCCCTCTGAATGTCTTTTTTCACGATAGGCTGGAGTAGGAGAATGTGACCACAAAAGTGATGGGTGGAAGGTTTTGAATGAATCTGTACCACTGGCAATGCTCTGGGCAACCTTCCACACCACCGATTTTTAGCCCGTCTGCGCCATTGCAAAAGGGATCCCGTGCCTGTTGGGCCTAGAGACCCAAGCTACTCCTCACTGATGAGGCCCAAAAAGGCCGAAACATGTTTGGGGATGCTTGTGGTCCCGTGCAGAAGGGATGTGACCTAGCAGTTCGGGCTGGACTGCCCCTTTTGGGGTGGGGCCAAGCCTGATTTGCATATGGTGTTTCCCCTTCTGTAATGGCTTGGCAGGCGAAGAACGATGGTCTGGAGGGTTGCCCAGAGCAATGCCAGTGGTTAAGATTAATTCTCAACCTTCCAGCCATCACCTCTTTGTTTTTGCTTTGTCACCCTGAGTGGGACGGGTATGCCCAGACGTGGGTCCCGTGCCTGTTGGGCCTAGAGACCCAAGCTACTCCTCACTGATGAGGCCCAAAAAGGCCGAAACATGTTTGGGGATGCTTGTGGTCTCGTGCAGAAGGGATGTGACCTAGGAGTTCGGGCTGGACTGCCCCTTTTGGGGTGGGGCCAAGCCTGATTTGCATATGGTCTTTCCCCTTCTGTAATGGCTTGGCAGGTGAAGAACGATGGTCTGGAGGGTTGCACAGAGCAATGCCAGTGGTTAAGATTAATTCTCAACCTTCCAGCCATCACCTCTTTGTTTTTGGAGTAGGAGAATACCCGTTAGAACCAGAGAACTTAGGATACCTTCAGAAGGGAAGGCCCTTTCTGGTGTTCTTCTACGCCTGGGCCTGTAAATAGGCCGTGGCGTCTAGCATGGGTGCTGAGCAGGGCTGCTTTATTCTCTCTCTCTATGAGGCGTGCCAAGTGTCTTAGTTGTCTCCCTCATGAGAAAGGCTGCCTCCTTGCAGTCTCCACGACAAAGGAGACATATCCCAGAAGTGTCTGCGCCAGACACTGGTGTATCCAACTACCAGCTATAACCGCTAACACAATCATTTTTGGGAGAGCGACGTCATCCTGAGTGGAATGAGACCTGGGGACTCATTATAAGGTTTGCGCTGACGGAATGAAGGGGGCCGGTACGGGACCGGCCCCCTTCATTCCGTCAGGGCTGATTACAGGGTTCCCATTGCTGGACCCGGATTGCACGCCTGGTAAAACCAGGCGTGCTTTCCGGGTCCCGCGAGGGGGAGAAGGAGGTAACAATGGGACACTCATAATGTGCCCATTGTTACCTCCATCCCCATTCCCATTGAGCCCTATGGGGGCTCAAATGAGAATGGGGAATGGTTCCTGCAAGGAGGATTTACCAGGTACTCCAATGTTGGAATGACCAGGTAAGTGCCCATTCTGGGAATCCGGTAAATGAGCCCGGTTTGTTGGCAGCAATGGAGCTAATAGCTCCATGGCTACCGCCAAACTCGTAATGAGGGCCCTGGTCTTTTTAAGCAAAAATCTCCAGACTTCCAGTTTTAGGCAGCAGCAGTTTACAGAGTCTGTTTATTCTTTATCATAACACAAGAAAATACACCAACAGTGTATCCCCATCGGATAAACTGAACCCCCAAGCCAGAAATGCAGGCCCTTTTTATACATTTCAGGCAGACTTCCTAACAAAGAGCATTTCATTACTCATTCATAGGTCACTGCATACAGACCCATTATAAGAATAAAACATGTCTACTCCTTGTGCTATTATGCCTGGCACAGTCATGTGCTTCACTTCTCACCTGAGCATCCTCGCTTCTAGTTGGAACATCCCATCTCCATCTAGTCACGTGCTATATTCCTCTGTTCTTCAGCCTACATTGCCTTATGGGCCCTGACACGTCTGGGCACAATGCATCATGGGGTTTCACACTGTCAACGTTTCCCTTGCTTGCTTTCCTGTGTCACTTATCATGGCAGCACATTTTGTATTATAACATCTTATGTTCGTTTTCTAATACGCTTGCTTCTTTCTGTTCATACCATGCATGACAGTTCAGGAAATCAAGGACATTTCTAGCCAAAATCTGTACAAAGATTAACTGCATTTGAAATTTATATAAATAAACTTAAAAATCTTCTTTTACAAAAAACAAGTGACTCTATCTTGGATACTAACTTAGTTTGGCGCGATCATAGCTGCTCTCATTTCGCAAATTCTTCATGACAGTTCATGAGGTTCATGCAGTTGTCTACTGCCACAGTTCCAAGGCACCTAGCACATGTATTGTTTAGATTGGCTGCTTCCAGAAGAAGAATGAGACCCAAAAGTTGGGTGATTACCTGCCACCTTACATAATGCGGTTTCAAACAATGGCGATCACTATTTTTCTCATTCTCTAAAAAAATACAAAACATTTTTTAAATGAAAACATATTTGTATTTTATTATTTGTATTTTATTCAAAATATATGAACATTATTTTTGTATTAAACTACATTAAAAAAATCCTCCTCCCAAACAAATATAGATTAAAAAAATCGAAAACACACAAAAAAGAATTAATTAGCGCGGTACTCAATGTTCTTACAAAACTTGTCTATACAGCATAGACAAGAAGACCCCGACATGCAGACGTTTCTGTCCTTGAAACGGCCTCCAATGCTCTGGGTTTTCATCAGGAGGTAAAAATGATGTCTTTCAGTTTTTCAACTCATGTCCTGTCTCCAGTTGATTTTACAGTCAAATTTCTTTCATGAAAAAAACAAATCTTGGGCTGTATGGCAGACATGTTTCATTCTTGTTCACATTTCTCATTGTTTTTCCTTCAAAAGCTGAAAAATAACAGAGGTGGACTTAAAATCAACAACGTATATGTATATATTAATTGGGACAGCATTAATCCCTTTTCATACTTTGTCCAAAAAAAAGTCAAATTGGCAGCATCTGCGTTTGCACGGCCTTCTTATTAGGTTCATTCAATACATTTCTAAAAAGGAAAACTGTACCAAGAAAAGCCATTACGCTTACTTGTTCCGTTGTAGTTGTTCACACACAAGTCACCATTTAAAAGAATATAGTTCACCTTATCGAAAAAGAAAAGTTCTCTTTTTCAATCTGAACATCTAATTAACCTGCATGGTCCGTGGTTAATATTATCCTGCAAGATAATGAAGAACTATAACCTTCAATGTCTGAAAACTCAGGAGACAATAAATCAAAAATAGAAATGTGTATTGCCAAACAACATGGATTTAGAACTCCCAAGGTGTTCTGCAAGCACTAACCTGCCTTGCCATTCCTCGCGTCTGTGTGTTCTAACGCATGTGACTCGGTAAACAAGGGTTTGCCATGTTGGTATGCGTCTCCCTTAAAAAGAACACACTCAACTGTGACTGCCTTCAGAACTAGAAAACACCTGGGATTTGTATTGTTATCAGAGTCACGTCCTTCATTAGACCCACCTCTCTTGCTCTATAAAAAAACAAGTATGCAATTTAGAACATGACAATTTGCAATGCTTGTGCGTGTATGTTTCTAAGGCAAGGCTGTTCAACTCCAGGACCGGAAACATGTCGGATTTTCAGGATACCTCTCAAAATATTCATGAGAACAATGTGCATACGATTCCAAATGTATGCAAATGTTTCTTATGAATATGAATGAGGGATATCCTGAAAACCTGACTGGTTTCCGGCCCTCGAGGCCTGGAGTTGGACTACCCTGTTCTAAGGGGACATACTCCGCTGTAATGACAGCAACTTCATAAACTACAAAATAACTTGGATTTGTAGTTTTATAGGACTAAGCCGCAAAACAAAACAAACCAAGATTTCATTGTGTGTTTTAAAGCATTCAAGTTTTCATCTAAAAGTTCTAACACATATTCCTGTCATATTTCTAGTCAAAGGGTACCTAAAGGGGAGTAAATTACCCCATGGAGCTCTAAAAGAAAATCAAAAAAGTGGAGATTACCTAGTTATCTATGTTTCCCATTCCACCTTCTCATTTAGCTCTACTACATTGCTCTGTGTTTAGAAAACAAGTGTCTGTTGCAATCTTAAGAGTAATGTTCTCCCTTTTTCAGTTGTAGAACCAATTAACTGTTGTAGAAAAATCCATTTAAAATCATCCAACTGATGTTGCTTCTCATCAAAATGTTTAACCAGCGGTGCTGTAGCGGTGGGTTTATGTTGACAGCTTGTATGCTCAATCCTCTTTACTTTGACTGCTCTCTCTGTCTTCCCAATATATTGAAGTCCGCAAGGACAGGTTAACATATATATGACCACCTTAATATTACAATGTGAGAACTTCTGAAGTTTCCAAGGATTATTTAGACCTATCTCATTTCCTTTGTGCATATGGTCTGTCTACACACCACACACAACACATCCCCCACATGGGTATTGTCCAATTAGGTGTCTGGTCAAAGGATCGAAATAAAGGGTCGAATGGTCAAAGGATCGACTCCAAAGGACCGAAAACCAAAGGATCAAATTTTAAAAATAATTATATATATATTTTTTTGGTTTTCGTATAGGTAAAAAAAATGTTTTTTAGCAAAAAAACGGGGGGACCCACCCCAAAAGAAAAATGTAAAAAAAAAATAAAAAAATTGATCCTTTGGTTTTCCGTCCTTTGGGGTCGACCATTTGACCATTCGATCCTTTTACTGTCGATCCTTTGACCCATAACCGTCCAATTACATCTTCAAGGCCCCGCAGTTTTTTATAAATCCTCATTTGTACTGGTTTTGGTTTAGGGTGAATATAATTCTTGATCAGTAGGTCCCTTATGCTGGTTCTTTTCTTGGAGGTAAAACAATTGCCACTGTTAAGAATTTTCCAATTTCTTTTCATGCAGTTTTTGATTTTAGTGAAAGTACTTAAGGACTCAATTCTTTGCTCCTTGGGGGGGTTGTTCATTTTATATTTGATTCGAGAAGGGCTTCCCTGTTGTTGCCGAATGCCCCTTTTCTACCATATCCTCTATTTACAAGTCTACCAATTACTGCATTAGCTCCAGCTTCACAAACACTCTTTGTACTACTATTCAGCCTTAATGACTGCCCAAACTGCAAACTTTTTTGACATGTTTTGGATGAGGGCTTTTTCCATGCAGAAGAGAATTGTGTTCTGTAGGTTTATGAAAAGTTTTTTTTTTTTCCAATTTGCCTTTGTCTTTATAGACCGTTATGTCCAGAAAACTAATTATTTTGCTACTCATACTGAACGTGAATTGAAGATGTCTAGACTGAATTATAGTGCTGTCCCATACTAGTAGGACGTCATCTATGTATCTTTTCCAGATTCTGAAATTGTATCTAAAAGGATTACTGCCTCCATACATTGTTTTATTTTCAATGCTATTGGCATAAAGGTTAGCTACACTAGGGGCCATCATGTACCCCATAGCAGTACCTTCAATCTATTTATATAACATGCCTTGAAATTGGAAACTACTCACAACTCAAGGAACTATACTATGGTAGATCCTGCTTAGGGATGTTCGAGAAATGCAGATGTTAAGGTCAGGAAGTGCCTTGGAATTAAATGTTTTGAACATGCATTAAGGTAAACAAGGTTGAGGGCCTGACCTAACCCATACCTGCAATCCATGTAGAGATGTCCATGCTCTTCCGTTATGTTAAGCTTCTTAAATCCTAGAAATGTAATCTTAGTCCAGCTTTCAATGGATCTTGCTGTACTGTTACCCACTACCCTTTCTGTTCCCCTTGTACTCACCTTTCTTCCCTACCCACACATGCTCTCTCACCACCCCTTCATGACTCACACCAGTAACCACTGACACCCTGAAATAATTTGATTGTGTCATGTAAGAAATTATAAACTTGTATTGCAAAGTAATGATGCAAGCAAGTCTTTGTAGTCTGAGTGCCTTGGAGCACAATTGTAAAAATATCAAAGTTACCTGTGCAGGTCGAAGAGGCCCTCTTCTCCCCAGCACACTGATGTACCCAAAATCAAATGATTAAGCTGGCTGGAGCATTGATTTTATGTTAATCCACATCTCTAACATTAGAATCGCTCACTGCCATCCCTTATTACAAGTCACTTGCACCCTCCTAGGTTACAGCCATGATGAATTGGCAACCCTCCAGATACACATCACAAAAGGAAATGCCCAGACTGGCTTCAATACTCAGAAAACGTTTGCCAGGATATTTTCTATAAAGCCTTGCCCAGGAGCGGCTGGTGAATTTTTCAATTGGAGTGCCATCAATATTGGCCACAAATATAGCAGCTCAATAGAGTGTACCCGGAGAGCTTGAACCAATGAAGGGATGTTCGGGGGGGGGGGAGATTTCCCACAAGAATTATCTTTTAATTTTGGCTTAAAATGGTGCATTGTACAGAACACTTTCTGTGGAAAAACAGGGTAAAAAGCCAGACAGTATGCAATTGGTTTTGTAGGGTAACTCCAATCTAAAAATGCAATAGATGCAAGTAACCAACAATGCACAGGAGCATTTCCCAATGCATTTTCATGATGCATTTGCCAACAATATATTCCAGTATAATAATGTGTTCACACTGGCTCTGGCCCTACATTTCCATGTTGGTTGCACCAATATATGCCAGAATTTCTACATAAGAAAATACTTGCGTTTGCTTTTCACATAATGTCAGTAATCATATTATAAGAAAATATGTCCACACTGGCTCTGACAATATATGGCAATACCCCTAGATAAGGACATACTCCTGTTGGCTTGATCTTTAAAATGTCCATGCCACAATAAGAAAACTGTCTAAACTGTCTGATCAATATAGTGTAATCTAGACATAACAACACACCTCGTGTTTACTTCATTCTGGATGCCCAGTTAAAAAGGGCCATACCACAGTAAGAAATAGCTAGACGGCTGACTGCCCGAAAATGCTAGTCTAGCCACTAATAACATGTAACATGCCTGATCATAGATGCCCAGAATAAAATACAATCCCACAGTTAGAAAAGGCTAGGCTAGCTGCCCCAAAATGTTAGCACAGCCAAGCAGTAACACATATCATGATTGGCTAATCATACATTCACATTAAAATGCTCCATGCCAGAGTATTACAGTGCTAGACTGGCTGCTTCAAAATATCAATGTGCTCTAACACCTTGATGCGTCTCTTGTGCTGGATGGGATTACCAATGAAGATCTCAGGCCAAATAAATGGACAGGCACAAAGCAGGGTCAACTGGCAGACATCAGACCGATCCTTGCACACTCACACACAAACTTGATTACACAGAGGTTTTATACCCCAATATGCATCATTTATGACATCCTCCTACATGCCAAACTGTAAACACTATCAATGGGAGGGATTGGTTAGGGGAACATATCTACTTATAGAATCCATATAGGTCAGTACACCATTGGCTGTCTTAACTGCAAGACACACCTCAAACTTCCTCTAAATACATATAATACTGATTATAGTGGGCAAAATGGCAGCATATTGTATAGCAGGTTGCCCCATAGAGCCACTGATTGGTTGTCATTCCCAGCCAACCTTCAACTATTGGCTCGGCTAGCAGCACGTAAGCAAAACAAAACCCAGGTGCTTGAGTCACATCAGATTACTCCCCACTTTCCCAATTAGTCCATCATCTCTCATCAGTCTGACCATAAGCCAATGTTTCCCATCTGTAGTTGACCTTGTGGCTTGCTCTCTGTTCTGGGACATTTAAGGGAATGTAAGCACATGCCTATCTCCCTCCACAGCTTAATGAATAGCCCTTATTTTTGACTTATGAATCATGTGTGAGGAGACCGCAAATGTGTCCATTTCAAACTCTTATTTACTGTTATTTGATTCAATTATGTGGGGTGTAATTGCTCCCTTTGGCCTGTAGAGACTTGCTCACTCCATCTTGTAGGAGCCGTACCCATTGTTAATTTTCCAAAACTTGGCTTTTGCAAATGTTTTCTTCTTTAATCTAAAAGAAATATGACTCACATCCAGGGCTTATCCGTCTGCCTCCCTTTGTGCTTTGCAGCTATTGCTTGAAATAGCATCCTTGATCCCAAGCCAACATAGTCTCCTCTTTGTTTTACACACAAACCTAATTCTCCAACATCTCCTGACTCTGCACTCTTGGTCTGTTTCTGAGGTAGCTTGATGGAATCTTTGCACAAGCCGACATCCCTTTTCCTATCATGGCGGTCCCTGCAACGTTATGCCTCATTTACCTTACGTTGCTGCGTATTTAGACTTATTGATCAGCAAGTGACTTTGTCTTCTTTGTATATGATCACTTTATCATTTTGTACATGTCTCTCTTGTTGCTTCAGTTACATTGTCACTCTTAAGTATTTTCATATCATTTCAGTATGTCCTTGTATATCTTCACATGACATCTCTCTGCCCTCGTCAAATTATACTTCAGCACTACATGATGTACAACGGTGTGTGCCGACATCTTTCCAAAAAACATCCTTCCACCCGCTCACTGCGAGGAAACATTTGGTATGGTTGTCTGAGTGCATATCGTCTTTCGTACACTCGATACGGTATAGGCATAACACATAGAATCCTGTAGTGGGATCTTCTCCTACTATTCCAGTATGACAGAGTTGAAGGGGTGAGAGTTAGGGATAATGCATCCACTTGCTCCTTTACATTAATATAGCTGACTAATAACATATATCATGCTTGGTGTATCACTCTTCATGCTACAGTAAGAATGGCTCGGTTGTCTGCCCCCAAAAGAGGCCAGTCTAGCCATGAATAACACATGCCATGCTTTGTTTCTGATGCCCAGAAAAAAGGCATGCCATAGAAAGAAATGACTAGACTGGCTGCCCCCAAAATTCCAATCTAGCCAAACAATTGCACTTAATATACTTGATCAGAGATGCCCAGAATAAATCACTATGACACAGTAAGAGAGGACTAGACTGGCTGCCACAAAATTCCAGTCTAGTCATGTAATAAAAAATCATCCTGAAAGCATGGTCTTTTTTTATTCAGCATCTATTATATATGCCCAGTAAAATATGCATTGTGGTGCGACCCAGCTCTCACCCGCTCCCCGGCATAACCACACACTTTCACACTCATTCACACAACACATACACATATAGTATTCACTCACTCATTCACATGTGCACCCAAACATCATACACTCACTCATCCACAGACACAGTTTACATACAAAAGCAGAAATCTTACCTGCACGCAGCCCAGTCCACAGATAGCGCTCCGGATACTGCTTGCACATCAGCAGAAAGCATGAGCACTTCCTAGTTTCTGCTCATGCGCAAGTAGGAACCAGAGCACTGATGGCACAGCGCACCACTCGGAGCTGCTCCATTTGTATGTGCAGGGAGGCACAGGAGCACCCTCTCACAAATACAAACATGCAGTTCCATAGCCTGCATCTCCAATGGGCCTTGGTATGCTGGGGAGGCAAAATTGTCCAGCCTTACATGGCCCATTGGACATGCGCGGCTCGGGTGCCAACTGTCAAGGAGAAACCTCATTTACCCATGACAGTTCAAGACCGCCCAGGCACACTCTCTCAGCTGCAGCTAAAAGCTGAGGCAGTCCTTTGTGCTGGTGTGACTCCTCCATGATGGGAGAGGGTTTAGGTGGGTCGACGGCCCCCCTTCCGCTTAAGGATGAGCCACCCCTGGCCTTGCCCATCATATATGATTGAAGGTTTGAAGGTTACTTCTACAGAGGTTGGTGCTATCATCCGGCCTCTTAAAAGGGCTGTGGGGATAGAAGAGCAGGGCATGTTGAGCGGCTGAATGGAACTAGGAGAGACGAAAGGAAAGCGTATGATGCTTGGTACTGAAAGTATCTATTTAACTATACAGACACTAGTGAAACAAGAAATGTCTCCAGTCCATGGTCATGTGCCTCTGATCTAGCATCACATCCTTAGATCATGCAAAATCCATGTCACCAAAAAATTCACTGAAGTCCTCCAAATGATAAAACTCTGTGTCTGGGGTCAGGGCAGAAAATGGGGAAGGATCAATCTTCTCATAGCGATTTTCTGTACATGCTATGCCAGGCGCGAGCAGGCTGTCAACCGGGCCCATAGATCAGCCTATCAATCATCGTTCAGAAATGGCACTAAACTATCAAAGAAATATCAGAACATATAAATAGCCCATACCTCTTGCATGTCGCACACCACTCTTCTACAATATGCTTATTATCTACCTCAGTGACTCGCTGACTACACATTGGTTCAATGTACTCTAAAGCAATTGTGGACATTAGTGTTGGCAACATTGTCGATACTCCACATCCTAGACTCTAAAGCTAAGAATAGCCAGTCTGTTCCCCACCCCCTTAATTATGGAGCTTGTTAATGACTCCTAGAGGGAAGTCTTCTGTTGCTACTTAAGCTTCTACCTACAGCCCTTTAGTAATCAAATCTAATGATGACTCATAAATCCCAATGAAATATAGGCCCACTTGGGACTTCTATGAATGGCTATGATACAGGAGTCAGTGGCACAACTCATCACTCACTTGCACAGCCCAGTGTTGTAGACTCTCAGTCCAGATCCAGAGCCCATGTGGTCCTGAAATCTCCCTCTTGAACATCCAGGAGCTATTGCTCGGTGCATGGGACAAAGGATTGGAAAGATCCCTGACCCTTATTGATCCCTCTGCAGCCTTTGACACCATTGACCTTATGCAACGTCTATAGTTCTTAAACAAATGAAACATATGCAAAGGCTTTCCTGTACAATGGTTCACGTTTTGACTGACATCTCCCTCCCACCTCATCAAAGTCTCCGACTCCGGGTCAGCTCTGTCCCCTACACGTTTAAACATGAAAATAGTTCAGCTAGCAAGGATATTGAAATCATACATCTTATGCCAAAAGGGACATCCTTGCAGCTTGAACTTCAGGAAGCTATTTTGTTGCAGAAATGCTTAGAAGCTCCAGCACCAGCTGGTATCCCAGTAGATCTTGCTGTTAAGATAGCTCAGCGGGTTCAGTGCTCACTACTGTGATCTGTGCGATATCTGCAGGTCGCAGGTTTGAATCCCAACAAAACCAACAGAGGCTTTCCTACTTCTGAGGTTGATAAATAAGAACCAACTTATGTTGGGTGACGTTGTATGCATGTATGTTATATGTAAAGCACTCAGGCGTAAGCACGATATAACTAACACATTAATCTCATCTGTATAAAATTGACCTAGTTCTGTGGGTTGCTTGTTTCCATAACATTATAGAAGCTATACTAACCCATAACACATAACCCAAGTCTTGGCATCCTGCCATGGCGACCCCAATTTCCAAAAATGAAATCAGAATAGTCCAAGTAATTATCAGCCCATGCCTGTACTTGAATGTGTGGGGAAAATGTTTTGTTGGCGAATATTCACAGTTCTATTTAGATGTGGCACTTGCTCACATGTTCATAAACCTGTCTAGAAGTGATGCAAGCCAACATTCATAATCCAGTCTAGATGTGACGCGAGCTAATATTTCTTACGTCTGTCTAAATGTGGCCCTGGCTAACATTCACAATCCTGTAAATCATCATATGTCTATGATTCCGGTAAGCACTGCCCCTATTATCAACCAATGCATTCTGGAGCCTAACGTGATGCATATGAACACATCTTGCAAGCACCAAATTGCACCTATTTCTTGGCAAAGTAAGTAAAGGGACATTATAAATGAAATATTGCCTGCAGTTGGGGTACTCATAAGGTTATTGTCGGCACATAGCTTCCAATCATGAGGACCTGTCCTAAATACTCGACGTGGCCTCGATCAGAGGTCCGTCCTTAGGCACGTTCTGTGCAGCGTGACTGCAATCAATATTTTCTATAAATCATGGAATGTGCTTCAGTGAATCCATAGTATTGGTTGAAAGTTAGTTCCAGAGGAAACACTGTTTTTGGGAGACCTGTAACTTTGGGATCCGTTAACGAATCCACAACAACCAACTCCCAAATCGTTTAGGTACATTGGTGTTCATAGGCAGAGAGGGGGATTAAGTTGCAGTGGTTCAGCAGTGCCCCCAAACAAAAACAAAATAGTGACTTGTAGTGTGCATGTGTACCTTTCTTTCTTTCTTTTTTTTTTTTGTTTTACTTCCGAACATAGCAACACTTCGTGTTGGAAAAGAAAAAAAAGTATTGGAGATTCATTACAAGGAAAATAAGGGTCTGCAACATGTGACTCTCCAAAGGTTTGGGACTGCAACTCCCACCAGCCCTCGCCAGCATAGTAAATGGTGAGGGATTATGGGAGTTGTAGTCAATCTGGAGAGCCGCAGGTTACAGACCCCGATGTTCAGTGGCATTGCCACTACTAGTACAGCGTGACTGACTGGGACCTGAAATGATGTGGGTAAAACATCCATAGAGAAAAGCTACTAAAAGACATGCCTTCCCAAGCTTATCCCAAATAGGGAAATGCAGCCACAACTCTGATTGACGTTTTCACCTGCGTAGTGCTACAGTAGCATGGACAACGGCTGTGCCCTGTGTGCACCAACTACCGGGCATGGTGTCACACCATTTTCTCTGGGTAGTGTAGGCAGAGGTAGTGTACCTGTGGAATGTCATCATGCCAGCTCAGAGTTCACTGCCCACAAGGTATGCCCTAAAGCCATCAGCCTGGTGCACATCAGTGCATAGCAATAAGGCATGTCCTGTGGGTAGCGCAGACCGAGCCAGAGCACCTGTGCTGTGGCTGCACATGAGCACCAGGGCACTACCAGTAAAGGCACAACCACATGCAATGCCCTCTGGGCAGAGTAAAGAGATGTGGTCTGAGCGTGTGGCTGTTGGCTGTGCCTGTGGTGCAGTACCTGTACAGCATGATCACAGATCCTACCCTGTGGGTAGCACAGGCAGAGCGGCTCAACCTGGGGCATGGCTCGAGGCCCGGAAAGGGTGGGCACTCTCCTTAGAGACACCAGCACACGCAGCAGGGTACGCTACAATACCAAATCAGGCACAGATGTTCCACTTTTCCAGTGCTCCACTCAACTCATGGCTGAAGGCCCATCCTGGGCACATTACCCATATGGCATGGCCGCAGGCTATTCCCTGTTGGTAATGTTGGATGAGATATAGAACCTTCACTTCCACACTGTACCTTACGTCTGTAACCACTCATTCATGCTGAATGATATGCTTGTAACCAATCTCGTAAGACTAAGCTCGTAGATAGCTTTGGGTTTTGTGCACTATATAAATGTTCAAATAAATAAATAAATAAAATAGTACACCGAGTGCCTAGCTTGTAGGCCACTCATATACAAACTTTCCTCAGTGCAGGGCCAAGCCCCGTGTTTATGCAGACTCATGTTGTGTGCCCCGGATCATGGCCACCCAAGCCGTTTAGTATGGGTAGTGCAGGTAGTGATGGCACACCCAGGGCATAGCTGCAGCCTAGTCTCAGGTACAGAACCTGGAGGGTGAAGCCACGCTCTGTGGCTTGCTCAAGCAGAGACTGTGTGGCTGGGGTACCACTGCTTGAGTGACAGACATGCAGGTGGGGCACGGCAGCGGTTTACAGGGCTGTAGTAGCACTTCAAAACACCTTGAAGGATCAGACCGACCCTGGCATGCATTATATATATATATACACGCACGCACGCACGCACGCACGCACACACACACACACCTCTGCCGAGTTCAAACAGTTGCAGGATTCCGCGTTTGTTTCGCGTGCATTTGAAAGTGCATCCCATTTGTGAATTTAAGAAGTTCTTTAAATTGCGCAGAGACGCCCCGTGATTCACGCGACGGGGCTGAGCAGGTGCATCAAATGTGCACGTACATGAGGCCGGCATTCAGAAGCCCTTGGTAAATGCTGTGCAGGGTTTTGAGGGGGTGGGGGCAAGTGAACGGGAAGCGCTCGCCTGTCTTGCCGCTTGCAGCAATAAGCAAGCGCATACAAAGAAGGAGGGAAGAGAACCAAGAAATGCATGCTTTAGGTAGTGCTGCAGTATGACTCAGTGAGACAATGTGTCACGGTTAGAAAGTGGTCCCTTAAGGGAAAACTCTGAATTTCAGAAACACTTGGTGCGTACTGCCATCTCTGCGATGGAGGCCTTCCATCAGAAGGCATTTACTCCATGACAGGCCTGTGCAACTTATTCACGCTAATCTGCCTTCTAAGCGCTGGGGGCGGAGCACGCTCATTGAAAAGGAAGAGGCGACAAATACAAAAAGAAAAAAGGTCTGAGGTCAGAAAGTAGACAGTGGAGCTAATATTACGAATCCATGTAAATCATGGGCGAACCAGACAGCGGAAACCATCTTTCAGAAGCACCGTGGGTAATTCGATGCAAATCGCCTGTCTCTGTAGATCAGGGGGAGCTCTTTCCATTTCTCTATTGCTGAATAATTCACTAGCAGAGATTTGCTCCTTTTAAGACACGTCTGCCTCTTTGCAGTGGGATTGAATCACCTGAATATTCAAACGCTGAGCAGTGACAGGGTCATTATGGAAGATTCCAATGCAAGCTTCATCGTTCAGGGTTAAGGTAACACAGCATCCTGTTCTGCGGTCTAGTGACAATCATGTACAGAATGGTCACCCCTATGTTACATTATAATGATAATGTTATGTTAATTGCTCTTGTGCCGCACACTGGTGCCACCTGTGTGGTCTCTTGGCGCTCTGGCGGATCTGCAACGGGAGGGGGTTGGGGTCTGATGGTGGGGCTGATAGGGAGAGGAGCAAGCAAGCTTTGATGTGCTGTTGGCAGCTTCAGTTCGGAGAAACCGGTCACTGTGCACTGGTGCGGTTTCAGTCGGTCATGTGGTATTGAGGTCTGGTTGTGTTTGGTTCGGTTTCATATATGTGTCATTATATAGTGCTTCATGACAGTGTCCTCCAGCTTCTAAGGACTGTAAGGTAATGTGTTGTTATTAACTCAATTTGAGGGTATCCCACGAAAATCAAACACTTTCCCCAAATATTCTAGCACTGGAGTTAGAATAGTAATTAATACCCATCCTAGAATATGTGAGGGAAGCAGAGGCAGTGCTAGGGGGTGGGGGGGCTTATGGGGCTATAGCCCTGGGTCTTTTTGTTGTAGTCCCGGACACCTAGACAGAAGCTCAGAGGCTACAACTAAAAAGGTTAGCTAGCCCCGAGTCCTGACAGTCCCAGCATTAGACTTTTCCGAACCTAGCAACACCCCTGGAGGGAAGGCTTTTAGGGGGGCAGGAAAAAAAAAACACCTACCTGGTGACTTTTTCCCAGGGGGCATTTTCATATAGAACCTATTTTTAGTAGTACTTGGTTTATCAACTTTAAATGGATAAAAGGCTGAGTAGGGCCTGCCGCGCATGCCAGAGACCAACACTTTGCTCGTGCAGCTTTCCACCCCACCCTTTCTCATAAGGATAGTGCAAGTCAACGAGCAGTGCTTTATACACGTATGGATTCAGAATCCCAAGGCTGTGTAACCAGAAGAGGTTTATTTTACAGTTCCATGTACCATAACCTAACAAAGGTCTTGTGCCATCCTTACATTATCTGCCCTCTGCCCTCTATAAGAGCTTGTGTTAAAACCTCTTTATTGAATACTTAGTACAAACAAGATTACGGTCATGATAACTGTGCTAAGCTATGATGGCCACTAGATGCAGGCATGCAGCGCTGTTCAGCTAATGGAGCAGAAATGCATCTTGGTCAGAGCAAGTACATTGCTCACAATGACAGGAATGATTACTCTTTGGTGGGAATTCAAAACAAATGTAATGGACACACGGTTTTCATGTAATCTTCTGGGTCAACAGAAGGTGATGTTAAAATGTACGGAGAATCTGTGAATATAGTCATCTGAAACATTGCCAACCAGGGGCAGACTGCAGGGCCACCTGCATCCCAGGCAGTAAAGGACTCCAGCCCATTGAAAAACTAACCCTACCATTCCTCTCCGCACACAACATAGTGAACACTTCTGCACTCATAGCACTGCCACAAAATAAATACGAAGACTCATAGGGGCATGGCTAGCATGGCAGCAGTATATGTTTTTAATATCAGCCATGTTAACATGACATATGTTCTCAAAATCAGAAGAAAAGAAAAACAAGTTGCCCTCCATAGACTCGAAACCGGAATTAAACAGTGAGCTATCTGCCCTCAAGGGAACATGGTGTATAACAATGCACATGGCTAGTGTTTAACCTGATGACTGAAGGTCCTTGGGAGGGGCTCAGTCAGGTCTCACGAGCCCTTTGGTTGTGCTAATGTGTGCTTTTCAAATGCTTTGCCTCTGTTGACGCTCCTGTCGATTGAGAGGGAAGGGGGAGGGTAGCGACCCCACACAATGAGGAAGCCCTGGCTGCTATGTAGAATCTGGTCCAACAGGTGGATCCCCAAAATGATTAATAGCCAGTCCACTTCTGCTGCCAAGGAACACATTACAAGGGTCTGCAACATGTGGCTCTCCGGATGTTTTGGACTACGACTCCCATGATCCCCCACCATTGACTAAGCTCTATAATGCCGATGGCAGTTGTAATCTAAAATACCTTGAGAGCCGATGGTTGCAGATCCTTATTACAATGAATAGACAACACCCGGACAAAACTTTGAAGAGACTGAAACATTACTTTTTTGTTGTGGTTGTTTGTACAATCCCTCGACTGCATAGTGCAGATGTGTATATATTTTTTTAAATATTGATGGTGAAACTAAACTCATGAATGAAGTACTTAATTTCTTTTTTTTCTGATCCTTAAAATGAACCTGGATTGAGGAACATTATTCTACAAAATAGCAAAATGTCATGCCTATCCTTTTTCTTGAGAAGTTCATAGCTTCACAAAAGGCAGCAAAACGCTGCACTTTATCGGAAAGTGCAACTGCCGGTAAATTAATTTGAACACATTTAGCAAAAAGACCAATGTAATCAGTAATAGTTGCGACAAAAACAAAGTCAAAATATCGAAACAAGTACGTATTTGCTCTACATCTATTTGTAATCGCTGTACAAAGCATTGGGCCTCATTACGGCCCAGGCGGTAAGGGGTTAACGGCGCCGTCAAAAAAGGTGGCGGCGCCATTAACCCCTTACAGCCTAATTACGAGGTCCCTTTGCGGGTCCCTACCTTAACGGCTGGTTTTACCAGCCGTTAAGGATCGGACCCGCAAAGGGACCTTGGAGGTAATTACGGTACCGCAATTTGCTGTACCGTAACTACCGCCTTCCCCATTTCCATTGAGTCCAATGGGGGCAAAAATGGGAATGGGGAAGGGCCAATGATGAATGGGGAATTACTGCCACGCCAACCTTGGAATGAGGCGGTAATTCCGCCATTCACCATGGCGGAATCAGTAAAATACCGGCGGCAACCATGGCGCTACTAGCGCCATGGTTACCGCACGGGTCGTAATGAGGCCCATTGTGTTCCAAACGGAAAATAGCCACTGCAAATGTGCAATTCTAAAATGCTGCGTACCCTGTACCCTCTGCCTGCTCCTGTCGCGCACGCGGCTACCGCTCCGTGGCGACTGTCACCCGACTCCACCGCTTCACAGCTATGACATTACGGTCGTGGTTTGACTTGCTGCACTACTGCCTCCCACCCCATTCTTGAACTATCGCCACACTAAGTGGGAGTACTCGTTGTGCTACTGGCATCTGCCCTCTTAACAACTCTTAACAACTGATGCGTCCTATTACTGTTTACTGTTTCTACTCCTGCCTGGTATGTACGCTATTATGCCGTCCTTGTCTAAAACGCCTGTGCTGAACTTCAAGATATACTGAACGTAGCATCTCAAATACCAGAAAGTTGTGCTCCTATGTAGGTCAAGCAACTTAATTGTTGATTTATGAGTCATATGTGACGAGTGGCACCCATATTTGATTACTTATATTTTAGTTACCTAGCTATCAGTGCACAAATCCTGCAACTGCTAATAACTCGTTAGTTACATACATGCCCCTTAAGCCTTGTGCCCTCCTCGCCACCAGAGCCGGCCCACGGGGGGGTGAGCTGGGCGACTGCCCGTGTGCCACGCCCCCCAGGGCGCCTTTTTCCCCCACCACGCCAGCTCGGGGGAGTCTTTCAAGGGCTCCCCGAGCTGGCGTTGTGGGAGAAGGTGCAGCAGGCAGCCTTTTACTGTAAAAAGTGCCAGCGGCGGTGGGTGCATTTAAATGTGCCCCTCCGCCATGTGCCCTTTTCACAAGAAAAGGCACCATTAGCCCCCCACCACGCCAGCTCCGGGGAGTCTTTCAAGTGCTCCTCCGAGTTGGCGTGGTGGCAGAAGGCGTGGCAGGCGCCTCATTGTCATTGAATGAACCCCCTGTGGCGGGCTCATTCAATGGCAATGTGGTGCTAACGCGCCCTAATTAGCCTCCTCGCCGGAGGAGGTTAATTTCCAAACTCATTAACTCATCCTTCTCCACCAACAATGTACCAAGCAACTTGAAAGAATCCTGGGTGTTACCCTACTTAAAAACAAACACTTGACCCATCTATTCCAACAAACTATCGGCCTATTACGACTGTTCCCTTCCTTCTGAAGATATTGGACAAAGTTGCGTATCTCCAAATTCAGCAATACCTTGAAACTAATCTGCTCTTAGGCACTTGTCAATCAGTCTTCAGACCATTACACGGAACTGAAACAGTGCTCATCGACATAAAGACTCAAATAGAGGAACTAAAAGACAAAAGAAAAACAGCCATGCTACTTCTCCTTGACTTGTCAGCCGCCTTTGACTTGGTGGATCATGAAGTCTTATTTAACCACCTCGCCATGGCGGCTCACTTCTCTAAGGACGCAATAGCCTGGGTCCAATTGTACCTCAACAATAGAACGATGTGAGTCTTCTCTACATCTGACTCAGCAGATCCGATTCCCATTACATGTGGCGTACCCCAAGGTTTGTGTGTTTCGCCCACTATGTACAACACCTTCACAAAGCCGTTGTTTGGCAAATTGGATAATCTGGGTGTCTCCTACACTAATTATGCAGACGATACCCAGATCCTCATAACCCTTTCAGGCAATTACCTCAGTGACACGGCTCTTGTGAACAAGATCTATCTCCTCATTCAACCATGGATGGCCACCCATGGCCTATGCTTGAATGATGACAAGACTGAACTATTGATCATGGGAACCCCGACCAACATGAAAAAACTCAACAGCGATTACTCATTGATGACAACACCATCAAGGTTGTCAAAGAGGTCAAAACTCTTGGTTTTTACCTTGACGCCACCTTGACACTGACTAAACAAGTCAACTCACTGGCATCCACAACTGCATACACATGCAAGCTAATCAGGGCCTGTAGGCCTGACCTATCCGCACTGAGCTGCATTACATTAGCTAATGCCCTCATACTCTCCAGATTAGACTATTGCAACGTGTTCTATCCCGGTGCCAATAAGTACATTTTAAACAAGATCCAGACACTGCAGAATAATGCCTTAAGAACAGCACTAAATATCCCAAACAAAGATCACATATCCGATCACAGAAGACAAAATCACTGGTTCAATATTAAGGACAAAATTTTGCTCAAAGCAACATCTCTGACATCTAAATGTCTGAATAATGCTGCCCCAATCTATCTCACCAACCGCATCACTAAGAACATCACTAGTTGCCCTTCCAGAACCACCAATGCCTTCTGCCTAAATGTACCTCGCTTCAACCTAACTAAATCTGGTGGCAGAAGCTTCCCAGTTCTGGCAGCCCAAACATGGAACTCCCTCTCACACTCCGTACTAATCAGTCTTACCCGAGCTTTATGCGCAATATACAGAAATGGCTGAGAACTAACGACAATCACCCGGGGTCTAAAACATCAAGAACAGTACTTGACCACACACCCGCTTCAACATCGATCTATGAATAACAAAACACATCTCTGTACCTAGCATACTGCCTGCTCCCTTGTATGCCCAAGTGCAGTAAAGACACATCTATTGTAATTGTTGTACATTTGACTTCTATGTATATTGACATGGTATTGTACCTGCACCATATCACTGTCTATGTAATTATTTTGCATTTAACCCTGTGTAATCATGTTTACATATGCTTTATACTGTAATTCTAAGCCTAACATTGTCTTGTATTGCTTGCGCCCAGTTACCTACGGGTTTGGCTGCGCTCTACAAATAAACAAACAAACAACCAAACAACAAACAAACCCTGGGACCTTAAAGCTGCCCCTGAAAAACGCATTGCCATAGGAATATAGTGTTACCATGAGAACTTAGGGCATCTACTAATACCCCCAAATATTTTACCATTCTATAAACATTAACAATAAACTTATATGACAACACCAATTTTTATCACTGGCTTTAAGTTAGGTTGTTATATACCGTGCAGCGCTGCCATTTGCATGGTTTCCAGGCACTTGTGTGGCTCTTTAAGAAAAGTGGGTAGGGTTGGTTAGTCAGAGAAAGAGGGATAGGATAGATGTTGTTCTCATCTGTTGATGCGTGCACAACCAGTGGAAACTGGCGCCTGTGCATGAAAGCTTTTTAGGCATGCTTTGTCATGTGCACTGGGCTTGTTGTGTCCAGAATGTTGGTTTCGGTCTGAGTTGTTTGTTGTCTGCGAGTATTTGGTTTTTTAGAATGATTAGCGAGGTGTGTGTGGTTGGCGTATTTTGGTGGGCTGTTTCACTAGAACTCTGGCCATGTGAAGTACACGAGAGGTGTCAGAGTTTGAAAAAGAGGAGGGAGTGGTGATTAATTGGTTTCTGGTGGTTTCTGAGTGTGGAATAGTTTTATTGTCAGTTATTCATTCTGTATTGTCCTTTGATTGCTTTGGTCCTGGTGGATGGAAATGGAGGGGCACGTCTATGTTTGTATCAGTGAGTTGAATAGCCATGTTTTTAGTCATTTCCTAAATGTTAGGTGGTGTTCCATCATTCTTATTTCCTTCGGTATCGAGTTACATAGTTTGACTATCAGATAGGAAAAAGCAGTTCCTCCGAATTTCATTTGGCATCAGTAATGTAGTTGAAATGAGTCTTGTGAAGCAGTGTGAGATAAGGTCCAGTTTTTCAGTGCGATGGCCTTTGTTTAGACTGAGCACCTGTAGCACTCCTAAAGTTGTCATTCCCAATATTTTATTTCGATACCATACTACTTTGACCAGCAATATTGTGTGTGCTTAAGGACTTTCCGATTATATTGTATTTGTGTTCGCATGTTTTGAGTGTATTGTTTATAGTTTTCATGCATTTGTGAATTTGCATGCATAATCTGCAGATGCTTACCTTTTGATTAGCGGTTTTACTATATGTATATGTGCATTTCTGTGTGTGGTGGTGCATTTTCTGAGAGTATTAGTGAGTATGCATAGTCAACACACATGTTCTATGCTCACTTATTTGTCAAATGTTTTTTGTTTCTCCTTTGCTGGACATACTTTACGGATGAACACACTTCGAAGAGTATTAGCTGGCAGGCGTGTGTTCAGAGCAGTATTGTTTGTAGGCTGATCATTTTGTACTTCCCTATATTGTGTAATGTAATTTACAATGATCGTGTACAGTGTCCTACCATTTTGATGTCCTTGCTGCCTGCGGTCCTAGGAGAAAAGATGGGGAGTTGTTCGATGGTAGAAGTGTACCAAAAAAAGTAGTGGAACTTTGACCTGGGTGGTGGATAGAGTACACAGAAAGGGAGCAAAGTGCAACACATTTTTCAAGGGTTGCAGCCATGCTGGTTGACAGTCAATTGATGTGAAACTGATTTCAGTTTAGCTGTAACTGTTATCCAGTGGTTAAGTGAAGAAGTGTGCTTTAACTTCACAAAGAACAGTTACAGAATGGTGAAAATGGTTGCAAAAATTAGTTTTTAGTTGAGCTGTTAACAGTAAACAATAAAAGTAGTGGAACACCAATCCCGACAGTCCCCGCTCACTTCGACCACTGGAGTTGTTAGAGGGAGGAGCTGAGGAGAAACCTGTGGTGTTGAGTCGTGCAGGTTAGAAGAACCCAGTTCCTGAGCGCTGTTCTTGTTCTGTGTGTTCGGCGATGACGTTTGAAAGTATGTTAATTCAGAGGGAGGGAGACCTCATGATCTGTTAAATTACAGCACTCTCAGCCTCGGTTAGCCATGGATGTGGGGTGCTGTGATAGAGCGAAAGAGGTGAGCTTTTGTTTTAGCTCAATTCATGTAGGTAAGATAGTTGATAAGCTTACGATAGCCCTGTTAAGCCGAGGGCCAAGAGGGGTTTGTGTGTGTAGTGTAAGCTGGTAAGACATTTTAGAGTGAAGAAGCTTGTTGAACTAATTAGGGTGCTTTATTAGCCATATGTGCTAGCGTTCATTCAATTCCAATTTGGCTGCTCCAGGTGCATCAAGACTCACACGAATGAGTTCACTGTCCAAGTAGTCTTTATCAGGGATGTGTGTGTAGGTTCCTGTATATACTTGTGTATGTAAATTGAGAGCAATTATTTGTATTTGTCCTGTTTGTGTATGCAGGACCATAAACCACATGTTATGTTATTTGATATTTGTATAGCGCCTACTGCCATTGTTATGGCTTTGAAGCATTGTGATGGATGAAGGCCCTTCGCAAGACCGTAGTCTGTGCGAACATGAAAATAAAATGAGCATTATATTGAATGCGAATAGTAATTCAAATGTGGTGGTTATTAAATTACTAGCAGTGATTCTGTGGGGCTCAACTGTGTTCTATGGGTTGCAGTGCGAGCGTGGGAATGGGTAGTATAAACAATCTATCAACCCCTATGGAAACTGTCGACTGTTGAGGGCTGTGCTATACTTTACATGCAGTACACATGCACATTGAATAACATTCAGTCACATGGAAATGACCTGCACAATTTTTGGATATGTCAAAGACACTCAATGCATGTCCTCTTGTCTGTACCTTCAGGTTATTGAAGTACAAATGTTCTAAATTGGATTCAAACGTGATTGTGGGCCACGGATTTAATATTTACCCAGACATACTGTGCCGGCCATTACTGTAGCTACTTTATTTTAAGGCCTTTGAACTGATAACAGGTCAACTTTCCACTTACCCTTAACTTGCTAAGCGATTTCTAGATCACCACGTTTCTTACTTATCGTTGGCATGATACCCTATTGTAGAGCATTTGTGAAGGACAACTCCTTCCCCAGACATAGGTAAACATTTGTGCAGTCTGCTTAATCTGTGTTGCTTTTGGCATCATTGACCATGCAGTGCTGCTCTCTTGAAACATCAGTTGGCACCAGAGAATTTAATTGCCACACTGGCTTGCGCACACTGGTGTCTCTGGGAAGGTGAAGGACTGACATTTTCTGTAGTGAGGTCGTTCAACCCCTTTATGCCGTCAAGCTCCAGAGAGTGGGCTCTGCTCACGCCCCCAACTCTCAGTAACAGCGGGTTTGTTCTCCAGACCAGTCACCTTAGGACTCGGTGACGAGCAGGGAGCATCTGAACATTCAGTTTCTTTTGAGGCCGAATCATTGGTGATTCTAAGATGGGCTGAGGGTCATAGAATTGAGAGGCACTTTCCTGGCTCTACTCGAGGTGCGGAGCTCACCCTGGGATCTATGTGATCACTGCGACCACCCATAATTGTGACGGCCGAAAATGCCGACTTTTCTTTTCTTTTTTAATTAAACCCCCTTTACACCACATAGATATGCTGGGGGGAGACCCCTGCACCTCCACCCATATCACTATAATATCCCATACCCCGCCGACATATATATGTGGTGTAAACGGGGTGTTAAAAAAAATAAAAGTCGGGTATTTCGACCGTTGCAATTATGAGGGCAACATTTTGGGCCATTACCCTCGCCCGTACTCTGATTGGGTCTACATAATTGCCTTTACTCAGGCCAGCATGATGTGGGAGGGCCTGAAATATGTCGAAGGTCACTGGGGAACTCCCTTAACACCATATCCAGGTAGCTCCTTGCTGAGAACCTAGGCTTCCCTGTTCCCCAAAAGCACCTTTATGTCTGAGAATGGGCGACATTAAATGGGTTGTCATCACAATAAATGGGTGGAAAGGCACTCCTGAAAGCAGGCATCTTGGAGTGTTTATTTGCAGGGTTATCATTCACACCACGGTAAAAGACTGGCATTAAGAGCACACCACCTCCTTGCCAGTCATTTGTAACTTTTCTGAAGTGCCAGAACATGTCTCGGATGAGTCTTTGAGTCTCCCCCCTGTTTGGTATGGTATTGTTTATTTATATAGCGCCTATACACAGGCAAGTGTTTCAAAGCGCTCAAGCAGGGTGGCAACATGGTGAGAAAACAAACATTCGCTCAGAGCCCTTGAAATTCAGAGACGATATTAGTCTGCACAGGCACAGTGGGCCTCATTACGAGGTTGGTGCTAGTCATGGCGCTATTAGCGCCATGACTAGCACCAATAACGGGACCGTGTCCGCCCTCGTTCAATGCGGACTTACCGGTCCAGTCCGACTTTGGTGGGACCGGTAAGTCCCATTGTAAAAGCCATTCCCCAACCCATTTGAGCCCCCATAGGGCTCAATGGGAAGGCGTCAATAACGGTACCGCAAAATGCGGTACCGTTATTGACCCCGGTATCCGTCAACGGGTCCCGTCCATAACGCCTGGTAAAACCAGGCTTTAAGGGAGGGACCAGCTAAGGGACCTCGGAATAGGGCGCAAAGGGATTACCGGCACCGGTGTCATTACTGGTGCCCGGTATCCCTTTGCGCCCACCTCAGAATGAGGCCCACTAAGTGCTTGAAAGTACATTTAACAGTTAAGGAGACAACAAATAGGCCTGGCGTGGATTATTCAGATTTGACAGTGTAATTAAGCAGTGAAGACAGGGAGAACGACAGACTATAGACAAGCGCAGTCCGTACAGATGGAACAAGTGCACAGAGGGTCACAGAGTGGGAGAGGATCAAGTGCACCAGGTGGGTTGAGACTGGGGTAAGTGCAGAGAGAGCCACTCTCTTGGTTTAATTTCTCAAGTGCATTGAGTGAGGGTGGGGAGTAGGTCCCTGAGGCAAGGGCGAGAGAGGACTGGCGGAGGTGCCGGGGACCATTGAGACTCTGAGGTACACCCGGCAGCCAGTCAGCATGCTGTAAGGAAGAGGAGGGAGGGAGGGAAGTTTCAGCAGCAATCACTGCTTTCGATACCCAATTACGAAAACATAATAATACCCGTAGTGGATAATACTCGTGAAGGCCTTGTGTTGCTTGCGTTCAATCCTAGGGTTTTGTACTTGCATTTGATGGGCTGCTCAGGCACTATTACCTGCATTGCCTTGCGCAGTGCAGTGATAGAGATGGTGGGTTACAGACCCCTTGCAGCGTGCCTATACGGAGTTACACTGACTGCGTTGGTGAGGGGGCGAGCCAAGTAGTGTATGGATAATGCACTGTTATTTAAAAGGGGTCTTTTGGTGACAAGCATGAATATTATGTATGTTTAGGCACTTTGCCTTTGTAGTTAAATAAATATATAGTTTACATATATAGTGTGGTTTTCATCTGGGGTAGGGCAAGCGGGGCTGTTAGGTGGAGGGTATTAGGGGAATGAAAGGTGCCCCTTCACTGCCTAATAGTGCCACACATTGAATTGCGTTGATGCCAGGGTGAAGGGCATTCCGGTGGTAGGCAGCCAGTGAAGGGATGGGCGAGGTAGCATGCCGGGAGTGGGGGTTGGGCAGGGCAGGGCAGAGGTTCTTGAGAGCTGAGGAGCGGGACCCGAGTTAGAGAACAGAGAGATGAAGACAGCAAGGTAGTGTGAGGTCTACGCCATGGCCAGATGCCTGTACCTTTTCAATATGTTTTAGTATATTTGTCCATTCAATGTCATTAATTGACATTTTGTAGCTGATTTCCCCATATTTCTTTAAAGTAAGACGGGTCAACCTCTTCTTGCTCTGATATGTGTCTGTAACCCCATGATAGTTTTTGATTTTATAAAGCTGCTGATCCTATCCTCAGACTCGCGTCGCTCTGAGCCATTAGCTGAAAAGGGGAACGAGCGAAGAGAACTGGGCCCAGGATAAGGAAAGAGAAACAGTTCAGCCTGCTAGACACGGTCCTCTGAGACATGTTGTTTAACACTGCGCCAGAGAACACAATTAACTGACCTTCCTTCACCGATGTTGCCGCTGTAAGGGTCAAGCGGGAATCATGGCATTGAAATGGAGCTGAAAGGCTTGCTCAAGTTGGAGCTTTGGAGAGGAAATCATCGATTCTAGACCAGAGGACATGGATGAAATATTTGTGAATTTTCCTTGGAATACTATTGAACATGGAAAAGGCATTATGAGGTCATAATGTGTGATACTAATCCTAGTGGCCCTTCCCCAGAAGTGTGACATCTCAACTTCTCCCCTGACCCCTCTCCTGCTTTCTACTCCCCATGTTTATCTTAGAGCAGTGTTTGAAGGGAGCGGGAACGGTCGGGAGTGGTGTTCCACTACTTTTATTTTTTTCTGTTTACCATTCCTCTACTTTTTACGACCATATCCACCATTCTATATAGAGGATGTGTCCATTCATGTCCCTGTGCAAGTGTAAAGTTGTAATAGCAGCCTTAGTTACTAGTCATTGCAAGGCCCCCACTGCGACACCTTGTCACATGTTGCACTATGCTTCCGCCTACCCTCTCCCCTGCCGAGACCTTAGTACCGCTACTTCTTTTGGTTCACTTCTACCACTGTCTTAGAGACCATCCTTTTGAGTGTGCTCTCTCTTCTTCCCAACCCTTTCCTTCTCATTACACTTTCCCTATTGCTGTTTATACTGTTTTGCAGGAGAAATTGTGGAGTAAGATTTCTGGATAGGGGTCCGATCGTTTTTTATCCTTAGTGCAATTGTCACCTTAATATTTCAGACATTGAATCAATGCACTCACTTGAGATGTGTTGTTATTGTAAATCTATACATGTTATATCTCAAACATTGTACCCATCATCTGCACGTTCTCAAGGTCTTCCCCCCTCTATACCTCTCCTGCTAAATTGCACAAATGTTTGCAAAGATAACATCCCATCTTGGCAGACATTACATACCCACACTACTAAAAGACATATATGCCGGACTGCCAATAAATGTTACAAAACAGTAGCTCCTGGGATATGAAGCAGCAAAGATAGTCCTTGACATAAAGCTGCAAGGTCACTTCACCCCTATGTTGTATCTGTGCCACTGGATCCCATCCACATGCTTCCAAAGAAGAGTTGTACCCCAATAATGCCAAACAAAGGGGTTCTGGGAGTCTCTCTACTAGCACGAACACAGCCCATTGAACTGTTCTTGGGTGGATGGCCCCTGGGAGAGTCTCAACATTGGCTTTAGCTCACTGCCCCTTTCACAGAGAAGAAATATCCCTGCATATCAGTCTTTGTCCTGCCCAGCGGCAGTCCCGCACCGAAATGTTAGGCAATTCTTCTCTGAACAAGAGTACCAACAGCAACCCCAGACACGTGTTTTGGCCTAATCGGGTCTCATCAGTGAGGTGGAGCTGTGCCTCTCTAAGAACAGTGAGCAAGGGGTCCATGTCTGTATTCCCTTGGTAACTTAGAGTGCGACCCAAAATTACTTAATATGCAAAGCACTAAAAGTAACTGGACGTACAGCACAGAGCTCCAGGGCCCAACCACTGTACAGGACCAGCTGATCATTACTCTTTAACATGACCCCACAGGGGGCACCGTACCTGAACCACTAGCCTTGATAAAGACCTACGGGTCAAAACACATGTCGGCTGACAAACATGGGGATATAAGAGCCCCGGATGTACTGTAATCTGTACCACAAATTCAAGAACAACAAACCTTTATCACAAATAAAAGTGACAAAATACGCACCAAATAGCGTGGAAAAACAATTTCTTTTAAGCAAAAAAGCAAGATATCCAGGAAAAACCCCTTCTTTTCACCTAACAAACAAGGTTTTGGCTAGACCTCAAACAGTTACCTGTGATCTTGCGACACATGTCCTTTTTCCTGATGTACCATAATTAACAGAGTTTAGCGAAGTCAATTCCAACTCTAGAGCCAACCACCTTTCTAATATGCAAAGCAAAGGGGGCTCTGGGAATCTCTCTAACAGCACAAACACAGCCCGTTGACCTGTTCTTGGGTGGATGGCCCCTGGAAGAGTCTCAACCAAGTCTTTAGCTCACTGTCGCTTTCACAGTGATGAAATATCCCTGCATATCAATCTTTGTCCTGCCCAGGGGCAGCCCAGCACCAAAATACTAGGCAATTCTCCTCTGAACAAGAGTACCAACAGCAACTCCATACACGTGTTTCAGCCTTGTTGGGCATCATCAGTGAGGTGGAGTTGTGCCTCTCTGAGAACAGTGAGCAAGGGGTCTATGTCTGGATTCCCCAGGTACTTAGGGCGAGACCCAACGTTACTTAATATTCTAAACAACGGGGGTTCTGGGAGTCCCTCTACCAGCATGAACACAGCCCATTGACTTCTCTTTGGGTGGATGGCCCCTGCGAGAGTCTCAACCAAGTCTTTAGCTCACTGTCCCTTTCACAGAGAACAAAAATCCCTGCATATCAGACTTTGTCCTGCCCAGGGGCAGTCTAGCACCAAAATGCTAGGCAATTCTCCTCTGAACAAGAGTACCAACAGCAACCCCATACACGTGTTTCAGCCTTGTTGGGCCATATGGCATTTTCACCTCTCATTAGAGAGGGGCGATGTGTAGGGCCGGTGTGCGGTGGAGTAAATGCGCTGTGCCCACATTTCAGATTTGCTAAGCTGGGTATTGGTCACTGTTGACAAAAGGAGTTGAATGGGAATCTCTGTTAAAAATTAAATCCCTGCCACAGTGTCCGTGTGTGCCTGTCGTTCTGAAAAGAGTAAGACAAAAGAGGCAATGGCTGGAAGGTTTGAAATTAATCTTAACCACTGGCATTGCTCCCGGCAACCCTTCAGACCATCGTTCTCTTGCCTGCCAATCCATTACAATAGGTAATAGACCATATGCAAACCAGGCTTGGTCCTACCCCAAAGGGGAGGAGTAGATTGGGGCTCTGATAAGAGTGGCACGATGCAGAATGTGCATCTAGTTGGGAGACGTTGGCACTGCTCTGGAGAAAGATGTTGAATGGGGGAGGGGCAGGGGCTTAGCAAAGAGCGGACAGGCTTCTGATTCACAGCATCAAATGCCCCCTTGATTGGATCATCATAGCATACATGTGTTGTGCGCCAATAATCTTGCTAGGACCAAAGATGTAATTCTTCATAAAAAGCCAGTGGCAACCACATTTCACTTTCTTGTGGCATTCCTGCTGAGTGTGGAGATTTCGTCTTTTCATTTCTTGAAATCCTCTGTATACCGTAGGCTGGTGGGTCTGTTGCTATGCAACCTCTCTGGGTAAGTAATGTCTCTAGGCTATTTTATTTTAGAAGAAAAGATACTGAATTTCAAAAGTACCACCAACAGGCCAGACTTTGAACAGACCGTGAATTGCCAGGGCACCGGTTGTGGGTCTGGACGCCGGCAGCTGCATGCCAGGATGTGCAGAAGGTGTGCAGGAAGTATGCTGATGTTCACACCACTTCATGCCTGGAGCCACTGCAATGACTTTGGTGACCTAGAATTGATGGCCCGGCTCGGGAAACGGCAAGTGTGCAGCTGTGGTGGGGCATAATAAGAGGGGACTCAGGCAGGGGTACATTGGACAGGGACGAGGGTGGGGGGAGAATCAGAGGGTGATATCTCAGTGGGCAAAAAGTGGGGTGGAGGTTGACCACTCCCTGCAATGATTAGACCCCTAAGAGTGCTGGCAGTGGCATAGAGAGCCAGCTGCATTTCAGCCAGTAGTCATGTTAAACTGTACATAGAAGTTCTAGAATTACAAGCACATGGGAGCAACATGGGCAGGGCATGGTGGTATTATGGCACCGGCATCGGGAGGCAGAAGAGAAGCGTAGGCTCTGTTCATACCCCTATCAAGAGCGCCATCTTTTTTAATCAAATATTTACGTGGCCTTTTCATGCTATGTTGTGTGCTCTGTGTTTATACCACCTGGCTGCCATTGGCATGGTCTCAAAGTGCTTGAGCTTGTCGTGGAGATTGGCAGGCCGCAGTCTGAACAGTACATGGTAAAACTGCATTGCATCGCAGGACATTACGTGATTAACATTGTCATAACAATTTCAGAGACATGACTAATTCTATGGCACATATGACTAGCACTGTCATGCAATATTTAGCTGTCTGTATTTGTTGGGTGTGGGGTGCAATGTATTGTTACGACTGTGAATGCTCGGTGTCTGGCATGAGAACACAACTAATATGGCAATGCTCCTATGACAATTGGAGCAGGCTGCATGCGTAGACACGATTATCTATCCCTGTAGCAAATGAGTGAAGTTGTGAGCTCTGCTATTACAAGTTAAACTGCACATGCATTGCATGCATATTTGGTAGACTGAAGTTAGGTCATTACAGTTGCAGGAAAAATATGTATAACACTTAGCTAACATGTTAAACTGTGCATTAAACTGCATGCATATTCAGGAGGCCACGTTCTGGTTTTTGCGGTAAAACGTACAATGCATTGCAGCAAAGTGACTTGTATGCACTTTATTTGGGGTCGAGACATGATTATTCCGTGAAGGACAGGGATGGGTTATAAATGGTTATAAATCTCCAGTGAAGCAAACTAGCAAGTGATCTAAACAAGGCGCAGGTATCGTGGGTTTGATTGTGTGCTGTTGTCGGTACATCCAATCACTGCTTGTGATTCTTTTTTGACTCCAAAGTCGCCACTAGTTGATACGTGATGCTTGACAAAACTCCTGCATTAAACGGGAAACAAGCGTGTGACGTGAAGCAGAGAGATGAGTGCTTCTGCTGTAACATCAGCGCGCCAAAGCACAGCCTCCCGCCGCCCCCGCAACCCGGGAGTGGCTAATTGGGTAATTAACCATGGTTTGGAGGTCATTTGGCTTGTTTTCCATCCGTGCATTTTCTTTTAATGCTCAGATTAAATGTTCCCCACAAAACATCCAGTTACCGACATTAGATTCAAGACACAAGAAGATTGCCGATCAGTCCTGTAATGTATCGTATCAATTGTAAGGAGCATTATGCACAATTATGTATTTCCCTAGTCTTGCTCACACAGGTTTCCTTCACGTGCTCAAGACTATGGTTTGTGGAGCTACAGGACCTTTGCAGCCATGCAAGTGCAATAGGCGGCCGGCAAACAATTCCCTAGTGCAAAAAGCATACGCTTGCAATGTATATTTGCACCACGATGTCGTAATTTGACGAAGAGTTGGAGGAGGAAGGGGAGGTTCAGTACTCAGGGAATGAGGGTGTTCATTGTCGGGTGGTGGTTTCGAACGATAATGGTGTGCCTCTTAAGGGTGTGGGTGAAGGCAGAACAATGTATGTGGTTGATTGTGATCTCATGCAGAAGGGATGTGACCTGTGAGTTTGTGCTGGACTGTCCTTTTTGGGATGGGACCAAGCCTGATTTGCATATGGTCTTTCCTCTTCTGTAATAGCATTGGAGGCTGAAAAAGTGGTCTGAATGGTTGGTCAGAGCAATGTTCGTCATTTAAATTCATTCACAATCTTCCATCCAGCACCTTTCTGTTTTGCAAATGGCACCCGGTGTGCGGCAGGTATACCCTTAAGCCTGATGTGCCTGGAGACCCAAGCTACCCCTAACCGATGATGCTCAATAAGGTCAACATATATCTGGGGATTCCTGTGCTACTGTGCAGAAGGGATCTGGCCTGGCAGTTTGGGGTTGACTGGCCCTTTTGGGGTGGGACCAAGCCTGAGTTTCATATGGTCTTTCCCCTCTGTAATGGCAATGCAGGCTGAAAAACAATGGTCTGAATTTTTGCCCAGAGCGATTCCAGTGGTTTACAGTAATTCAACAACGTTCAGCCACCACCTTCCTATTTTGCAAATGCCCAATGCCACAGCAGGTGTTGACTGAGGTGCAAGAGACATTAAGACATGGCTCCGGAAGAGGGATGGAGACAGCTGATAAAGGGGTGGGGGCTGCTGAAGCCACCGGAGGGGGCAGGGCTGTGCGGGAAGGCCATGGAGGGAGTCTTGGTGCCAGCAGTGGTGGAAGGAGCTGGTGAGGTGTCTGGGCATGACTGAGAGTGCTCAGCTTTCTTAATGCGGGAGCAGGGCAATGTTTTCTTAATGCAGGAGCAGGGCAATGTAGCGGCTGATATATTGCTGGACAATGCTTACATTTACTTTGGATTTGGAGAGGAGGAGATAATAACTCAACCAGTTTAGGGGTTCACTGAGGCTTGAGGCGGCCCAGAGGTGGACGAGGAGAGTGTGCAGGTGGTGCTACAGGAGATGGGTGAGCAACAAATGGAGGAGACAGGGATGATCATCCAGCAGACGGAGTACTCTAAAACGGTGTCTGACTTTATTGGGCCTAGCAGGCAAACGCTTCCCTTGTCAGGTGTGTCTGCCTTTATTGGGCCTAGCTGACAAACGCTTCCCTTGTCAGGTGTGTCTGCCTTGATTGGGCCTAGCAGGCAAACGCTTCCCTTGTCAGGTGTGTCTGCCTTGATTGGGCCAAGCAGGCAAAAGCTTCCATTGTCAGGTGTGTCTGCCTTTATTGGGCCTAGCAGGCAAACGCTTCCCTTGTCAGGTGTGTCTGCCTTGATCGGGCCAAGCAGGCAAAAGCTTCCCTCGTCAGGTTATTGCTGGGACGGTGGACATTCTGACTCATGACATGGCCACATCAAGGCTCTGCCACTACTTTAGTTTGCCAGAAGTGAAGCCTGTAAAGGGATCAGAAGCACTGTGATATGCAAACTTTGCAAGGCACATGCAAGAGGGGTATAACGAGGACGGGTTGCACCTCAGGAACAATAGTAGTTAGTGTACAAGCACATGCTTTAGATACATGGTTTAGCTAGGCCTAGAGCATATATTTTAGCATCCATGGATCCCTTTTCCACAGGACCCTCCAGTGGCTAGAACACCAATGAGGGAGTCTCCATAGGTTTCTCACAGGAGGACAGATATGCTTGTGACTAGACACACTGGCACAAACAGCCCTCAGTCCTGCCACCCTCTGAGACAGTTCAAGCGCCTCTGCCCTCTCTCAATACTTTAACAGTGTCCACCAGCAGGGACTTGTTGTTTGGTAGCATTTGTTGTGAAGGTGTGCTCTATCTGGGCATGAATGGATGGCAAGATTGATTTGTCTTGTTGGCATGTATTGCCTGGATTGCCATATGAATATCAGTTGGGTGGAGCTGAACCCTGTGGCGGTGGAGGTTCACACACCAGTGTACCCTCTTTTAGGTGATAATCTAGGTAGGTGGAAAAATAATCTGAAAAATCCAGCCAGTTATTTTGATCTCTGTTCCGTGCAGATAGTCCTCCAACATTGCGTCAGTGGCTAGCCAATTGGGTGAGAGGGTCAATACAAGTTGCCGAAGCTCACTACTTTGCAGCCCTTTGGTTTGTGGCAAACAATGCAACCATCCTCAACAGTGGAAGTTGCACCACTATCTGCAGAGTCAGAAAAGGATTGGAGAAAGTTGAAAAATAGGAGTTAAAGGGCCTCATTACACGGACGGTGGTAAGGGTTTACCGGTACCGGTATTTTACCGGTACCGGTAAACCCTTTCCACCTTACTACGAGGTCCCTTTGCGGGTTGGGGAATTTATCGCCTGCTTTTTGCAGGCGTTAAAAACCAACCCGCAAAGGGACCAGGGAGCTAATTACGGTACCGCAATTTGCGGTGCCGTAATTAGCACCTTCCCCATTCCCATTATGCCCTATGGGGCAAAAATGGGAATGGGGAAGGGCAATGGGGGAAGGGGGAATTACCGCCCCACCAACCTTGGAATAGGGCGGTAATTCCCCTTTCCACCAAGGTGGTGCCGGTATTTTACCGGCACGGACCAAGGTGCTAATAGCACCTTGGTCCACTGCCATCAGTGTAATGAGGCCCAAAGAGTTGAGTTCAGTTTTAGGAGATAATTTGCAATCAATTTAATGGACAGAATATTGGCGCATGATAGGCACATGGCTGTGTGTCTTGTGCTTAAGAATCTGTTATCCTCCAAAGGCAGATTAATGATATTTCACCTGTTATTGTTTACTTGCAGCAATCACCCACAACACAGAAAAACGTCAAGCTGTGAATAGGCCCCTTGTGGGCCTTACTACAAATTTGTTGTTGCAGGTAGAAAGTGGTGATTCCGTTAATGCCACATTGTCGGGTGGTAATGGAATTACTGTTGTTCTTCCTGCACTGCTGAATTATACATTTGGAGGTAAAGTGGCGGATTCACCTGCATTGCTATACTTCCAAGAATTGACAGATTTACTGCACAATAAATCTTCCAAAAATCCCCATGGAATCCCGTGGACTCCAATAATGGGATTTACAACCACTTGTAAATCCGTGGTAAACCCACAGGACCAAGTGGCGGTAACTGTAATCGAATTTGGCAGTATTCAGCAGAGTTACTGCCGTATTGCCACTAAATTCGTAATAAGAACCAATACGTATTAGAAATGTCTGAGTCATATGAAAAATGCCTCATGCCAACACCAAATCTAACTTCAATATTGAGTGAACTGGATGAAGAAGAAACCAAAAAAATCTAACACTTTGATAAAGATGTTGTGTTGATAGTACACATCCACTGATAGTTCTTAGAGAATCATGATCAAAAAAGCTAGACCGGCATGACCACTTTGATTCAAGGTTCATGGAGGGCACCAACGCATGTCAGCAGTGGATCCATTGCTTTTGTGCAAGAACATCGCATTTATACTGTTCCTTATTAAATAAAAACTGATATAAGTATGTTGAATAATATGTTTTTTTTTCTTATGTTAGTGGGATTTATGCTGCATGATCCTGCTATTTGCAGGGTCTCAAGGCATACTGTTAAATCTGAACAGAGTGTGGTGGATTAGGTTCGAGAGAAGGTGGGACAAATGCCAGGTAGCTTTGCTGCTGTGTTGATATATGCAGAGCAGTAGTACACTGAGCTCTGCTGCAAGTTGGTCTTTGTCAAGGGGGATGTGCCCAGTGCACAGTGGTGTTTTGTCCCTAAAGTCGAGCCTCATGTCCCTGAAGTGCTCGGTATTGACCGGGATATGGTATGTAAATGGGCTGTAGAGGTACAGTATTTGAAGCCTGTTGGCAGGGATCCTTAGATTGGCATGTGTAGATGGCATAGTTGGTCTATGTATAGTGCGTTTGAGCGTAGAAGCAGAGTCCATTAGTACAGGAGGTTGACAAGGGGACTGAAGACAGTTTAGAGTATATTTCTGATTGGTCCGTGGTGATGTTGAGGTAGAGGTGACCATCTCTTGTTGTGTTGGAGTGGGAGTTGTCCCGGGTCATAATTTTTTGGATTCTATCTCTGGCAGCAGGCCGTGTTGCAGTGGCAGGTTGTGTATGAGAGTAGGAACACAGAAAGGTCATGGAAAATGGGGATAACTGAGAGCCTGCCCTGCAGCAGCTTGTACCAGGTAGACAGTGATCAAAACTTGTGTGTATTTTAGAAAAAAGAAAAATGCATGGTCTTGAAAAAGAAAACTGTGAAATAGGCTTTGGCCAGGAAATAATTTTAAACGACTTGAATAATCACAGAAACCCTGTATTTTATGGCAAAAGGAGTGACAAAACAACAGCATTTATGTTCAAGATGATGGTCATAGTGTTGTACCATGGGAAAAAGGTTCCCCATGGTGTACATAGTTGAGATCTGTGTACTGTGGTTGAACATTATGATCCATTGACAAGCGTGTGAGTTCATGGCTCACCCTTGTGGATGATGGTTGGTCAGTGGTCAGGAACAGTGGTGGATTCACCTCCAGCCTGTTCTTGGGGCTATACCCTCCGCTTTACCCCCAAATATCGGTGGATTTACCATGCAGTAATTCTGCATGAGGCAAACCTGCCAAAACACCCTGTGCAGTCATACGAACTCCAAAAATGGGGAGTTACCACCACTTTTAATCTTGTGGTAACCCTACAGGAACTAGTGGGAGTAATGGTAATCGAGTTTGGTGGTGAATCGGGAGGATTTCTGCCGAAATACAGCCAAACTCATGAGGCCCATTATGTCCATAGACCACATTTCTGTGGGATTGTTCTTCAGTGCAGATTCTCTATTAGTTGGTGACAAATTGAATGAGTTATTGAAGCTGTGTGATGCCCATCACTTCTGTGGCTAGGTTTTATGACAGAAGGTTCATAGTAAGAGGAACAGAAACCTACCAAAAAGAGGCTGGTGTGATGAGGCCTGCAGTGGTGCTACGAATGCACCCCTGAAGGCCCTGAAAACTCAACTTTGCAGCAGGGGAGAGATTGTTCAGGCTAGAGCTAATTATCGGGAGGAAACTGGAAATTGAAGTGGAAGCCAGAGAGCGCTTTCTGGACTCCTCCAGGCATAATGACCAGAAAGCCTTTTGGAAATATGTGAAGGGGGGGTGCAACCCCGTTCGCATTGGAAATAACTAGCCGGACACATGTGCAAGAAAGGGCATGGGTGGAGTTTTGGTAAACTATTTGGTGGAGGGACCCAAGTGGAAAGAACTGGGAGGAGTCACTCATGCTTGAAATGTATTAGATGTGTGCCTGGCTATTACTCAGCAAGTCCGTAATCGTGCACCAGTGCCAGATGCTATCCCCTCTGATCTTTTTCAGAATCCGTTGAATTTGTGGCCCCCACTGTTGACAGTAGTGTTTAATGCTTGCATCGAGACAGGCCATTATCCATGCTTGTGGAAAAGGGCCCTCATTTTTCCCATTTTCAAAAAGGGGGACCCAGCAAGCCCTATGTCGTACAGACCCATCTTGCTTTTAGACATGACTTTTAAGATCTTTGGTAGGGTTGTGCTGGGGTTAATAGAGGCCTGGCTGTCTGAGGGGGAGATTATGTGCGATGTACAGTTTGGATTTCGCCCTGGAGTGGGCACTATGGAACAGAGCCTCAACTTGAACCTCCTTGTGCCCAATTCAGTCTTTTACAGGGGAGATGGCGTATACCTTGCATTTATGGATCTGAGCACGGCCTTTGAAAAAGTAGATAGGTTAAAGCTATGGCCCGTGCTCGGCTCCATGGGGTGCCCGGAGGACATTTCGACGGTACTAGAGGAACTACGTAGGGGAAATAAGGCTTGTGTGTGTGTGTAGTGGCCCGGGGGGACACTGCACAGAATGTTTTAAGGTCGAGTGTGTTGTCTGGCAGGGGTTCGTCTTGGCATCAACCTGCTTTACAGTGTAAATTAATGGGCTTCTAAAGTCCTGGTGGATATTACCTGGTTCTTGGGGGCAGGACCTTTCCTGCGCTGGCCTACGCGGATGATACCGTGCTGCTGGCCAGGACCCACAGAGCACTCCAGACTCTGATTTCTGCATACTCAGCCGTAATGGAACATTTGGGGCTTAAGATCAATACAAAGAAATCGGCTGTAATGGGTTTGTGGGCAGAAAGGGTCGGGTGAAAAGGCACCCAATGCTTTGTAATGGGGATAAAGGATTTTGACTACCTGGGGATTCGATTCTCAGAATCTCTTACGGGGACTGAACATCTAAAAAAAACTGTCAGCTAAGCTAACTCAACAAGTGGGGGGATCTCACAGTTTTTTGTCCCGCTGCCAGTGACAACCATTAGATGTTGTTCTTAAAATCTTTTCTGCCCAAATGAAAGCTGTCACGTTGTATGAAGCACTGATATGGGGTTTCCAGACAGCACATGCAATCCACGTAAAGGAAAACCTTTTTTTCTGAAGGCTACTGGGACTCCCAGGCTCCTCTCCCTGTATCTCTATCCATAGGCAATTGGGAATGGAATTCTGGGAGGACCAGTGGGCTCTGGCTCCAATAATATTCTGGAATCGAATATGGGCAAACGGACGTGCATCTCTTTGCCACTTTTTTATCAGATCATTAATGTCAAGGGATGGTTGGAGAAAAATCCTGTGGCTTGATTATATTGACAAATCTTTGTCCCAGGGCAAAGTTCAGATGAGGCAGTATAAATGTATTCTGTGGGAGGTGTTTATAATGAAAAGGACCTTCATGGAATTTGTTACCAACTCTGACAAAGAGCATGCAGTGATTAGCTGAGTGAAAGAGATACAGCCCTACTTAAACATGGGATTCTACTAAGAAAGATCATTGGTTGATTACCCTTGCAAGAATTGACTGTCTCCAATTGAGGGGTAATACAGCCAAATGGAGTGGATACCCCGATTCGGTGGTGTGTCCAGTATGTGCAGGTGAAAAAGAGGATTTGGCTAATTTGTTACTTTTTTGCCCTGGATACACCAGTATCAGATGGTCGACCTTACTGCCGGTCTTACGGGAAGCTAACATCCACTCCTATAGGACTGCAGTTTTGTTTCTTCTGACTACTGACTCTGTTTTAATGGTGTGGGCCTTACTGTCTTTTCTTTAAAGAGCCATGCATTACAGGAAGGGGCTGTTAACCTAGAGGATCTAGATGTATAGTAAGCTATCATTCACTCTGATGTAGCATCCCCCCAAAGAAGTTGGGGACTTCGCCCTTTGTTGCACCGTGAATGTTTATATCCTAGGTACTGTCCTCCTTTCACATTGTTTTATTCCCTTGATATGGGATTTTATGAAATGTTTGCATTTTGTTATTGTACATTGTAATGTAATGTGTTCTGATTGATATGTTATTTAGAATTTTGAGGCAATGGGATTTTATCAATATTGTGTTTTTGTATTTTGTATGTTGTATGTTTCTGATGGACCATGGATCCGAATAAACATAATGACTGACTGACAGAAGGTTGCAAATAAAAGGATACATGAAGAGCAGAGGGACTAAACCCTTTGAACAACTGGTGTACTGAATAAAGAACTGGGCATTGCTGTTGAAGGATTTGATATTCTACATATGACTTTTGCCCATGCTCTATAATAGAGCTGCAAATTGGTCAAAAATGAATGATCAGTCATTGCATATTGCTGTTCCAGATTAATCATTGCAGATAATGGCTGCTCACCTTTAATCACAATTCTGCATTATGCAGTTGCACGTTCCGATTATTGAACAGAAATAAGATGTGAGCATTTCTTGCGAAACATGGACATCAACACATTGAAGGGCATTACAAGTGAGTCGGTCTGGAATTAAGGTGCCGGTAACAATGTTGCTGGCACATTTTCCGGACCGCTCACTCTGTGTTTGCCAGTAGGGGCTGTGAACTAGAAGCAGGCCTGACCTGCTGGTAGTTCAGGCCCCTACCGGCAGAAAATTCACTGAAGTACCGGCATTGTTCACAACGGTGCTAGTGCTTCAGTGGTTTCCATCCCATGTAGTACCAGCGGCTTATAGGCAACATCGTAATGAGGGCCATTGTTGGAAAGGTGGCTTTTTATCTTTATAGGCATTTTATAACAGAGGTAGTCAACTATGTCCCCATCGCCATGGCAACATCTTTATCTTTTTTTTATAATGGTTTACTTTTAATATATTTATTTACAATTATGTGCGCTTTTTACAATACAGATAGAGAAGAAAAGATGATAGATGGAGGTAGACATTCCGAACACCTTCTGCACATAATGTGAAATCAAAAAATAGTGTCGGCACCAAATAGGCAGGTTGCTTAATAGAACAGGATCCGAGAGAGACACAAGAAATAAGTAAAGAATATATGCAAACAAAGGGGGGTCTGGGAATCTCTCTACCAGCACGAACACAGCCCAATGACCTGTTCTTGGGTGAATAACCCCTGGGAGAGACTCTACCAAGTCTTTAGCTCACTGTCCTTTTCACAGAGAAGACATTTCCCCACATATCAGCCTTTGTCCTGCCCAGGGGCAGTCCAGCGCCGAAATGCCAGGCAATTCTCCTCTGAACAAGAGTACCATCAGTAACCCCATACACGTGTATCAGCCATGTTGGGCATCATCAGTGAGGTGAAACTGTTGCCTCTCTAAGAACAGTGAGCAAGGGGTCCACGTCTGGATTGCCCTGTTAACTTAGGGTGAAACCCAAAGTTAATGTATGCAAACAAAGGGGGGTCTGGGAATCTCTCTACCAGCACGAACACAGCCCAATGACCTGTTCTTGGGTGAATAACCCCTGGGAGAGACTCTACCAAGTCTTTAGCTCACTGTCCTTTTCACAGAGAAGAAATTTCCCCACATATCAGCCTTTGTCCTGGCCAGGGGCAGTCCAGCGCCGAAATGCCAGGCAATTCTCCTCTGAACAAGAGTACCATCAGTAACCCCATACACGTGTTTCAGCCATGTTGGGCATCATCAGTGAGGTGAAACTGTTGCCTCTCTAAGAACAGTGAGCAAGGGGTCCACGTCTGGATCGCCCTGGTAACTTAGGGTTAGACCCAAAGTTAATTTATGCAAAAGAAGGGAGGTCTGGGAAACTCTCTACCAGCACGAACACAGCCCATTGACTTGTTCTTGGGTGAATGGCCCCTGGGAGAGTCTCAACCAAGTCTTTAGCTCACTGTTCTTTTCACAGAGAAGAAATTTCCCTGCACATCAGTCTTTGTCCTGCCCAGAGGTAGTCCAGCACCGAAATGCCAGGCAATTCTCCTCTGAACAAGAGTACCATCAGTAACCCCATACACGTGTTTCAGCCTTGTTGGGCATCATCAGTGAGGTGAAACTGTTGCCTCTCTAAGAACAGTGAGCAAGGGGTCCACGTCTGGATTGCCCTGGTAACTTAGGGTAAGCAAAGAATATAATCTGCGAAAGAGAAATGTAATTTTGTAGTTAGATAGGCAGGCCCGACTAGTGATGAGGCGGCGCACACTTCAAGACTGCGCGACAAGTTGCACATGATTAATTCAATTTGCTAGGAAAAGCCATCTGCCAGAAAGGTGGATCAAAATCTTGAAGAAACACAACACAAGACACTAGGAATGTTTGTTTCATTTAATTTTCAGCAATATATTTACTTCCACCTAAGCAGGTCTGTGTTTCCGTATTGTGGACCAAGTATGTACAATTCAAGAGATATCAAATCCTGTGGAAATGAATTCCAAATGAAAATTAGGAATGTGCTGTCAGATAAGTGAGGGTTTGTTTGAGGTAAAGCAACTAGAGGAATAGTTCTTAGGCACATCTGTTGGAATGAACATTCAAAAGAATGAGAACTATCTGCCTTCTGATAGTCTTGGCAGTGCTGAGAAAGCAACAGCGAGCCACAAGGATATAGGGGGAGATTGCAAACACAGGCTTTTGCCACCAGCAGACAAGCAGGGCCATGCTGTGGGTGATGAGTAAGGGAAGTGAAGGAAAAAGGTGGGAGGAATGGGGAAGAGGAGAGGAAGCAGTGGACATTGGGTGGATGGGGCAGAGGGAGGTGGAGGATGAAGAAGGGAGAGGGTTACGCGAATAGGAGGGGAAAGCTAGAGAGAAGCATGCAGCAGAAGGCCATGTTTGTGTGAGGGGACACATTTCTTAGAAAATCAGAGAACCATTAGTTCACACCTTTTCCACCCCTGGCCTAGTATGCTAGTTACTGCTGTTAGATCATTCGGAATCATCAAGGCGTAAGAATGACAATATCCCCCTATTCCTAAGCAGCCTTGAAGCACTTTGAAGTACTTCACTTATGTAAAAGCGCTTTACAGATAAACAATTACAATTACCCATATATTTCCTCACTCTGTCAGGTTCAGGAACCTGGACGGAAGAAGTTGGTATGCTGAAGCTAAGCGTAGCTCCTAGGTACAGGACATCAACAAACTAGTAGAATTCACTTCTAGATGATAAGGAGCTAGGGGGGCAGGTGTGTGTGTGTGTTTGTGTGTGTGTGTGCGCTCGCATGTGCGCCCGCCCAAGCACATGTCTCTATACATATATCTATTCAGTGAAAACACTTAATTGTAAGCAATGTTATGATTAAGTGTCTTAAAGGGACATTATGGTTTCATTACAAAACAACAAGCACCAAATCCTCTGCCAGTTTTAGTTTCTTAAATTGCTATAACTGCTACTCCAGCATCACATAACTGTAACGCTACCATCGCCATGCCCACCACCAACCTCCAAATCTGGTATTTGGGACATTGACCCTAATAGTGGCATATGTTAGGCTGCAGGACACCCCCCTTGCCCCTGTTCTGCAGGTCACATTCCAAGGCTGAGACCTGGATGTTACACACAGACCTGGTAGTATACTTTGGATTCACAGATGAAAAACTGACCCTTGCATTGGGGAGAGCACATTGTATCCCTCTGTGTCTCTCCCTTGCCCTCTCTAAGATCGAGGCGTGGAGTACAGCACTTTTTGGTCAACGGATTGGCTACTTGATTATCAGTCACCTACCGGGTGGACACACACCCATGGGGCAAGCAAAGGGCCGCCAGAATGTATCCTGAAATAGTTAATCTGGTTGGATGTCTGTAAAAATCTTGTGATCTGGCCACCATTAGTGCCTGCATATTTTGTCATGAGACCTGTGGGACCTTTTCCAAAGGGGCATCCATGTTACCCACCCTCCACCTAAACCAACGTTTTGTCACTGGCAGCACACTTCTCTTCAACATACTGCAGCTGCCTCATGCCCCTTTTAGGCTTTCGTGCTGCACGTTTGAGGAATTCACACATTACCTTATATCTTTTCTGATCATAATTTCATCTTGAAGAAACAATGCAGGGTTGTAGCATCAATCTGAGACCAAAGTTCTGGTGCTGTCTCAAAATCTGATGCCATGTAACCATTGGGGACCTTTATTTTGGACTGTGTTCAAAGAGTTTGGGACTTGTGGGACACAGCAGGGTAGACCTCAGAGTGAAAGTTGCAAGTCTTCTGGCCACTGCTCTGACTGTATCCCGAAAACCTCCCAAACACCTGGCCCTCGATGGGCAAAGATCCCATCTAGCCACTGAGCACCTGCAACCAACATAAATGGGTAACTGCGGTCCTCCAATTCCAAGCAGCCCTTTGAACCAAAATCGCTTGCCTCCCATATTTTTATTTATTTATTTTATTTTATTTATCTATTTACAGAGCGCCACAGCCCGCAGGCATCGGGGTGCTGACAAGAAGACTCAGGACAACATAGGAGAAACAGGACAGGCAGAATGGTTCAGTCAGTTAGTGGGACGGAGCTAGGTAGAGGGGTGTTTACATAAACAGTGCAATTTTCATTTCTTTCTGAATTTAAGATAGTTGGGCTCAAGTCGGAGTTCAAGTGGGAGTCCGTTCCATTTGATTGTGGCTAGGCAGGGGAAAGCTTGGCCCAAGCCATTGGTTTTATTTATTTGTCCGGTTTTGACCAGCCCTTTATTTCCTGATCTTAACGTCCGGCTCGGTACGTAGGGGCTGATTTGGTTTTTGAGGTAGTCCGGGGTAGAACCATAGAGGCAATGATGGACAAGAGACATGGACTTGAAAGTGATTCGGTCTTCGATAGAGAGCCAGTGGAGGACTTTTATTTCTTCAGTGATATGGTCTCTTTTAGATTTTCCGGTGATTGTTTTTATGGCATTATTTTGAAGGATTTGGCATTGCTTAAGGCACTTTTTGTTGCCACCTAGCATTAGGGAGTTTCCATAATCTAGTCTGGATAATATGATAGCTCTAGCGATGGTGGATCTATTTTGTTGGCTTAAGTGGAGATTGATTTGTTTTAACAGTCTTTGATGGTATTGACATGTCCGTTTGAGGTATGCCACCTGTGCTTCTGCTCCCAGGGAGGCCTGCAGGTATAACCCAAGCGTCTTCACTTTTTCGGAGTTCCTTACTGGTAAGTTTTTAATGTTAAAGGTCGCATAAGCTGGGTCTAATTTTGCTCTTGCTTGAGGGGAACCGAATACCATGAGTTCAGTTTTCCCTCCATTGAGGCACATCCATTTGGATTTCATCAATGCCTCAATGGAGCTGTAGACCGAGTCGAGTCTACTATTGTCATGGTGTGGCAGCCAGTTAGTTCTAATACCAATTGCCTATCATCTGCAAAGTTTGTGAAGAATATGCCCAAGTTGGTCAGAAGGGTGCAGAGACAGCGCATATAGATGTTAAATAGGAGCAGTGAAAAACTGGCTCCTTGAGGGACTCCACAATCTACCTGCTGAGAGGCCGATGTGTGGTCACCCCATTGGATCCTGGACCTCCTGTTTCCCAAAATGGAGGCTATCCATTCAATGGCATCTGGTGAACAATTTCCTGACTTCTCTAGGGCCTCTCGGAGCTTCTGGTGATCTAGCAGATCAAAAGCTGCCGAGAGGTCCAGCAGGATTTGCCCTTGTCCGTTGTCCCCAACATTTTGGTCTGGAGGTCCAGTAAGGCCGATTCTGTGCCATGGGCCTCTCTGAATCCTGACTGTTGGGTGTGTAGTAGATTATTCTGGTCGATAATTTTTGGCAGCTGGCCTGTTGCAACTTTATCTAGAATTTTAAGGAGAAAGTTGCAATTCGTGATGGGTCGAAGATTGACGGGGTCACGTTGGACTAAGCTATTTTTTTTTATAAGTGGTGTCACTGTTACTGTTTTGATGGATGTGGGTATCTTGCGGTCTCTAAAGGAAGAGTTAACCATTCTGCACAGAAAGGGGGCAAAAAGATCAGTGTTGACAAGAATTATTTTAGGTGGAAGAATGTTTTCTGTACAGAAGATGCACTTAGTGGATGCCTTACCATAACCCTTACCATGTAGCTTACTGTAATAGGAGGAGTTTCCTGACTGCCCTTTCCTCTCATATGCCAACGTTGCTGATGCTTGCTTTGCTGTACATTGGATGCAATTAATCTATTTGAGAGAGGGAACGGGAGAGAGAGAGATTGACAGTGCCAATGTGAGCTTATGAAATGGGACCTGTCTGTGAGAGGCTGTGGTAGGACTGCATGACTGCAGGGTTTTTTGCCTCCAGGATCTCCTGCCACCATACACTACACACACAACCTCCCCTCAGACGGCCCACACAGGTCTGGCGATTAGCATATCCACACTAACCAAACTTATGAAAAAGAACTCTCTTTAGCCCAGAGACGACTTTGTGGGAGGGCAAATGGGGCATGTTCCCTTTGCCCGACTTTGGGGTTGGTGGGCCATCCTGGCTGTCTGATGCAAAGAATGATTTGCCAATTTGAAAAAAATCATAAATACCATGTCAGAATATTTTTAGGGCTCTGGTGAGGCCATAAACCTGCCTCCAAGCTGTTGTTGGCAAGTACTCAGATGGTCTTAGAACGCCTGACAAGGTTCAAAACATGTGAGGTGAAACAGAAGTTATAAGATATTTTCAGGATAAGATAGAAAGATTAGGATACACAAATGGTAGCAGGGAAGTTGGGGGGGGGTTTGATTATGTGTGAGGAAACATGTATGTTTAGAGACTCTTTCTGAAAGTGATGATGCACGGTGCATTACAAATGTGAAGAGGTAGGGCGTTGCATGCCCTGGGTGCCCAGTGGGTAAATGCTTGTTTTTGTGTGCATGTTAGCTTGCAGAGTGGAATGCTTGTCTGGTGTTTTTGTGGGTGATGGGTTTGAGTTTGTCATGAAGGTAAGATGGGTTTTGTGGTGGATGGCTACGAAAACAATGTAGAGTCCTTTGAAGGCAATTTTCTACGGTACACGGAGCAAGTGGAGCTGGCCAGTGGATGGAGTGATGTTTGGGCAGGTGTAGTATGAGTCTAGCAGCTGTGTTTTGTATGACTTGTGGGAGGCAAGGGTGCTGCTGTGGAGTCCAGCGAGTAGAGCTTTGCCATAGCCCAGCTTGGAGAGAAATAGTGCTTGGACTGTAGTACATAAAAAACCAGGACAAAGGATGTTTTTTATCTTAAGTAGGAAGTGTTGTATATTTTATGTTTTGTGACAAGAGCTATGTGGTGTGTGAAGGAAAGATGGGGGTTGACAGGTGTGGAGGGGGATATGTGGGGGATGTCCTTGGTGAGTTCTTTCATCCAGGGGGTAAGTTTGGATTTGTGTCTGGGATGCCAGATGAGGAGGTATTACATTATTTTGTGCATTTGTAAGGCGCTTATACAAGCAAATAGTGTTTCAAAGCGCCCACAGGGCAACAGGGAGGAAACATGGGAGTAACATAAAATATAACACTGTAAGATAGAGGTGGACCTACTAGGTCTTTTGAGCATTCCAAATGTGCAAGTGCAGAGAGAGAGATGGTGGGGGATTAGGGGGTAAGTGCTAGGTGCTTCAAGTTAGAAGTTTTAGGGAGTGAGGACCCAGGAGGACAAATAAGGGCCCTGTTCGCCAATTTAAGCAGCTCTGAAGTTTAGCAGAGGGGGAGGAGGGAAAAGAGGAGGTGAAAAGGAAAGTCTTGAGGAGCTCCCAGAATATGAGGAGATCCGGCTCAAGTCGTGGAAGGGGGACGCTGTTCCATAGGAGGGAGCCTGCTGGGAAAGAGATCAGCCACCAGCTTGCTGTTTGGCAAAACATTTAACTCACAGAGAGTTTGTGCCGGCGGAACATGAAGATCTGGAGGGAGAGTATTTAGTGAGAGCAAGTTGCAGATAGCGTGGTTCCCGGCCCCAGACAGCCTTGCGGATGAGGCAGAGAGATTTGAATTTGATCCTTGCTGCAACGCGGAGCCAGAGGAAAGTTTTTGCGCTGGAGAGATGTGGTCCCTGGGTTTGAGGCCAAGGATAAGTCTTGCAGCCCTATTCTGGATTGGCTGGAGGGGTCGTAGAGAGGAAGAGGGCAGATTAAAAGGGTTGAATTGGATGGCCATCCAGGTGGCAATGGTGGAGATACAGCTTTTGAGGATGTGGGTTTATGAAGGTGATGAGATTTGGAAGTATATTTATGTGATGTCTGTATATTGGAGGAACTTGACATGTTTTGTAATGGTCTGTCCAAGGGATTCAGCTTGTAGGTAGTGGAGCCATGTGGGACCACATACTTGACCGAGTTGGAGTCAGTTTACAAAGGGGGCATGGAGACAAAGTGTGTCCTGTCGGTAAGGAATGAGGTCAACCAGTTGAGGACGGTGCCTGAGAGTTTCATCCTGTGGGATTAATCATGTCATGCTTCCTATGTTCACAGTAGGAAAAGCATTTTTGTGTTTACGAGAGTACAGCTCCTGTAGCATTGTCATATTTTTTAGGACACTATATGGATCACTTTCAAAACAAAAGCTGAAATACATATTGATAAATTCGAGTGCCACTATAGCTCAGTGTGTTAAGCACTTTTTAGAGATCTCAGTATTAAATTCTGGCAAGGCCGACTCTGCATAAACATATGCGCTGAGGATAGAAACACCTACTGTGTTACAAAAAAACATTCCTGCACTACATTCTGACATTTAGTGGCTTACATGGTTAGTCTGGAGAGGTGATTAGGTGGCTAAATTCAAGACTGTGTCACAAAAGTTTCATGGTCATAGTATTGGTTTAGCACCAGGCATTAACGTGATCCTGGACAAATTATATTTTCTCGATTTATATTACTGTGCGGTCTGCTGTGACAATGTTTGACATCTCATGTTCTGGTGAAATTGTTTAGGCCATTGCATGCTCTTTTCTTTTTATGTAAGCAATTTGATTGGAAGAGGTCCTAGACAGAAACGTGGCAACCCAATATCACAGGCCTGTGGCAAGCTTATTGTCAGGACTGCTTAATTGTCACAAAAACTGTTTGCTATTTTGTACCATTTCAAATGTTCTTCTGCACGCACATCCTGAATAACAATCCACACGTCTGCATGTTGGATGTATTTATAGTATTAAATATAATGCAATGGGAAACCCAGATGATTTCCTAGGCTTGCAAGAATGTGCATTCTGGTCCTTGTATACTTCCTTCAATGATGGAGAACATTAATTCACCACTAGCATAACATTCTTATCTAAAGGTATTTTTTTCAATTTTTGTAAAATATTAAAACCAACAAATCCCATCCCTGTTATCAATAAAATCACAAAACACTAAATAAAATGTACCTCCATATTTACCTTCAATTAGCGATTGCTGTCAATTGAATTGTGCCAAATGCTGCACATTTACAGACTGAACACCAATTGACCTCAAACATTATTTTCTATAAAAAAGGAAATATGTTTTGGCAAGCCGAAACATGTTATCATAAACATTCTCTATGCTGGAACAGCAGTTTTGGAAGCAACACAACAGGTGTGGCAACATCCTCACAACTTTTGTATTCTTGGTGGGTTTTGGGTGAGGAGATTGGGCAAGTGCCAGACAACCTTTATCAATTTCTCACATTTCTTAAATTTCTTTGCAATGCTCACTGTTGGATTTGGTAACAGATAACCACTAGAGTTCATCAAAAGAATTCCTTCCAAATAGAATAGTTTTCAAAGCAGTGTGTAGTGGAGCAGTGTCTCCTCAATGTTTGTGCCTTGCTTGTCACACTGCAGAGGCTTCCGCAAGCAGTTTCGTTTCTAGCAGGGAAAGGGCTCCCGCTGACACCGGGCACGGGTGTGGCACGGAGGAAGCCTCGGTGGAGGATAGACCGGAGCGTAGTAATGAAGAGTACAGAGGACTAGACAGTGTCGCAAGGTTTATTGAAATGAACATATATGGCAGACATCTTTGAGAGGTCTTATCATAGATCATATACATTTAGGTTCAACACCACATAACACCGGCTGGGTGCACTCCCCCCACTTTCAAAGGAGGTTAGGCTGCAGGGCATGCAACTTCCAAATGTACACAGCTTAAGCTGTACCTTCAAGCTTAAGACCTGCCTCTAAAATCTGAAGACTCAAAGAGTCACCTGCAGCGTTAGAACACATGGGCTAGGTCTTCTGCTCTGGACATCATCATACATGAGGCAGACATATGGAGACACTCACCATCCTCCCTGCTGATCAAACACAGGAGACACAAAACCTAACCACTGACGCATACCTGTAATGGAATACAGAAGCATGGAGGTTCGAAAAGCAACCTACAGAAGCCTGGAAGTTGAAGCTACTACTCAAGCAGTTCTCTAAGATCAGTGAAGCGATTACGGCATAGATGCTCCCACAGTCCACATTAAGCATTCCTTTAATTAACATAGATCCTGATTCAGCCTGGGTGCATTGTTCAATGGTAACTCTGTGTTGTAGATCTCTGCAGGTCTTGTTGCGGCTGACCTGTAGACAACAATTATGGCACCTCTGGGTAGCGAGCACATCATCTAGTGGGGCAGCTATGCTGTTGTTGCACTATCCCAACATAAAGCCACCCACTACTCCTCCACGCTCCTCCTTGGTAAATCCAGAATGTTGTCATCAAGTTGGACAGTGTATGGTGTGTCACCTGGCTGGTGAATTACATGTTGAGAGCTCCTTTGCGTTGAGCAAGTCAGAATGGTGCCAGGCTAAATTACAGTTTGCTGCCTCCTCCAAGAGCAAGAGCTGGCCCTCGGCCTGCCTCATGACTCTCTTCACTGGTCTGGACTTCCTTTCTCATGCACCAGATTTGTCTGCACCAGTCTTGCTGCTAGGTCACCTGGTGAGTTTGTCGTGCATTGTGCAGTGTCTCTGTATCTCTCTTTCTCCCCCTTTCCATCGCTCTGTTCTCACCCAATATGGTGCTCTCCATTTCGCCCATGTACTCTAATCGCTACTCTATCACCTATCATATTTCTCTTTCGAAGTCCGAAAGGAAAGAATTCAAGAAAGATATCTTGGTCTCCAATCCAGGTCTGTCCATCGCTGAGACCTACCTCAACGCTTCTTCCAGGCAGACTGTCACTGACATCCTCTTTGTTGTTCAATCACCGTACCTTTGGATTCTCGAAATCCTCCTGGAACAAAAAACATTCCTTAAGAAAAAACTTTAGGGGGTCCTCCTTCTCCCACTTAGCTGCAAAAACCTAGAACAACATCCCCAAAGAAATAAGAAACACCCAAGACCACCTACAATTCAGAAAATTACTAAAAACCTGGCTCTTCAACATCATAGATTCAAACTGAAAAAACAAAACGATCAAATGGAAAACACACAGCAAAGGATGACAACATTTAGGATGACACTGACAACATCCATAACCGACTAAAGGAAACTCCTACTACAACAAGAGAGACAATGGCAGGTCGAATAGGACACAAGCAACACCCATGAGGACAGAAATCAGCATTCCTTGCCTACTCCAGCCAACAACCTCAACCATCCATAATTGCTACCAGGTATCATACTTGTATAGAGTTGTGTGAATGTTAGCACTTGCCACACTTGAATTAAATTTGCAGACATTGGCATGGGCATTGACCGGATGGAGTTGTGAATGAAGACAGGTGCTGCCCCTAGACATAATTGCAAGCGTTGGCATGTGCCACATTTTGAATTGGCTGGGAGCGATATCCTGCATGAGCAACTGAATAAGATGATGAATTGATGCCATACAAATATGTTTCTTCAGAAACTTTGTCAATGCCTTTCAAATCCACACCAGGAAATGGCATGCCATGCACCTATACATTGGTAAAGCCATAGATGAAAGACATTGCCCTTTCTATTTTCTGTATACCCCCACAGTAATTGCATGGTAAATATTGAGGTTTGCCCCTGCTCGCGAGGCCTCCATGATTGCTTTCTTGTCTTCCCTGAATTTTGAGCTCTGGCGAAAACCTCTTCTGTGTGTCCCAAGCCTAGGTTCAGGGTTCTGCACTGCTTCCTGCCCTGTAAGTCCTTCCTACATCCTTATTGAGAGATCAATGGTAATGGTAATATATGTGGTAATTCTGAACACTGCATGCTTTACTGCTCCACACAACTGTTGTTGAGAAACCATTTATCAGAAAATCCACCTGCTTTTGCGTGTAGGAAATGTTTCCCATCCAAATGCCATGTCAAGCGGTATTATCTATGTGGCTATACCACATGCCCCTGATGTAGCCATGTAGGACTCCAAAATGGGGATTAACTGAAGGGTCTAAATAACATCTAACGTGAAACCAGGCACTCTTAGTCTTTTGGTCTTTGTTTGGACAATTTAATAAGTTAGCCCTGATTATCCTCCCCTGTTCCACCTTCTGCGATCTGTTCTACTTTTGATTGATATAGTGGTGTACTGGTTGCAACATGGAGAGATGATTCCCTGCTTCAGGCCCTACTGTCCTTGTCCTACATCCACAAAGACATAATGTAGGAGTGTATGTTGGATTTATGCATTGACAATACTGTCACATGTCTTTGAAGTCTAATAAGACAATGGTTGTAAGTTAAAGCACTTGTTTGCATGCACTACCATGAACGGTCTGGGCGGTGGACTTGCTACCTGTTTATACTTCCAGTCAACTGTTTTGAAGTAACTTGGCCAAGGAAATGTACACAGCACCCATCATATGCTTAAATATCTATGGCAGGTGAAATAGACACGCACGCAAATGTACAAACATCCTTCGAGACAATTGTAAATCGTTCTTGCTCTGTTGCAAGATAATTAGCAGGAAAGCTGCCTTAGGCAAAAAAGCTAGACCTCAAGACTTTTAAAAATGTTGTCCTATTTCCTGCCTCTCACCCTACCTCATCGGGGCCATAAGCTGGATCTCTCCCTGTTAGCCGTGTGAACTCCACTTTGCATCATATGGCATGACTCTGAGGGAGGGGGGCGGGGGAGCAATCTCAGATCAGCTTCTCTCTTCATCAGCAGCGCTTGGTTCCGCTCATCCCGCCGCCGGCTTCTGCATTCAGAGACCTTCTTTTCAATGGCCCTGAGTCGAGCGTACAGATAACCAACCAACCATCTGGCTTTCCACGTCCTCCTAAAGGCCCACCTGTTTTCCAAAGTATTTGAATTGCTCTCATTCTGCTGTCGCTTGTCTCATACCCTGGTGCTGCATCTGCCGGTGTGTTGGCGGGATTCAAAAACTGAAATAAATAAATGACTGTTAATAATAAGCGTTGAGCACCAGCAGCTAATGATCTGTGACATGCATTCGGGTGTTTATGGTTCGGCTTTGCTCACCTGATTTTTTCCAATGAGAAGCAGTGATGTTCTTGTACTTGGTTGTGTGTAATGCGAGCTGGTGCGGGTAGATGTTCCTCCACAATAACTGAATATGAATTCCATCTCAGTGATGGCCCCATTGTCTGTGCAGGTACACCATCTCTGGATTATCTTATTTTACCAGGGGACCTCGTAATCAGGAGGAATGGGAATAACGGGTCCGCACCCATTAGCGGACCCCGTTAACCCATTCCGCCTGACTTGTAATGAGGCCCAGTGTGTCTCTACTTGAGCCATTACCTGGTTTAGTAAAGTACGTGAACATTCCATACAAAAACAGTGGGCTCAGAGAAGGTGTTAAAAGAGACACTGGGCCTCATTACGACCCTGGCGGAAGACCATGGTGCTATTAGCACCATGGTCCATGCCGGTAAGTTACCGACTGCGCCATGGAGAAAGGGGGAATTACCACCCCATTACAAGGTTGGCGGGGTGGTAATTCCCCTTTCCTCCATGGCCCTTCTCCATTCCCATTTTTGCCCCATAGGGCTCAAAGGGAATGGGGAAGGCGCTAAGTATGGTGCCGCAAATTGTGGCACCGTAATTAGCACCAAGGTCCCTTTGTGGGTCCCTACTTTAACAGCTGGTCTACACCAGCCGTTAAGGTCGGGTCCCGCAAAGGGACCTCATAATTAGGCGCTAATCGGTTAATGGCGCCACAGCCTTTTACTGCACCGTTAACCCATTAGCGCCTAGGTCGTAATGAGGCCCACTCAGATGATAATTCTGATCGGTCAAGAGGGATCTAGGTTCACTATAGCACGTTCATAAAAATAAAATTAACATCGTTCTTTTTTAAAGACTGTGTTCCAGTGATCTCTATTTATGTTCAATAAAGTGATGGGTAGTACACTAATGCTCCACAACGTTATAAGGTGGAATGTTTCCAGCATGCCCAAGTGAGTAGAGATAGCAACACATTCTCAACTTCAGACCCTGTGCCAGGTCGGGGCTAAGAGAACAATGGCCTCATTACAAGTTTGGCAGTACAGGAATAAAGTTGTGCTCATTCCATTATTACCACGCTGCCGAATTCCGAGATTGGAGGAAAGGTGGAGGATTTACCGGCAGCTTTTTGTGTGAGGTTAATCCTCCACTTTTACTCCAAAAATCACCAGATTCACTGACACAGAATTACCTCTTGATATAAATCCACCAAAATCCGCATGATGTACTATGGATTCCACAAGTGGGTAATTACACCACCCTTCCACCACTCGTGATTCTGTGGTAAAATCACAGGACCCAGAGGTGGTAATCGTAAATGGTGTTGGTGGTAATTCAGTGTATTCCCACTTATCACCAAACTCGTAATGAGGAAGAATGTCTCTATTGTTGGCCAATTTATGCTTGGGGTGTTAAACCAGTTGTTGATTTACTGGAACTTTCCATGTCCTGCCTTTCTGTTTGCTCTGTGTATATGGGCTTTGTAAAACTCAAACCTAGCTGGGTAGCAATTGAGTGCTGTAAACAGGGGACTCGCCCAGGGGGTTACAGGTAAAGGAGCGAGGATAACAGAGGAGCTGGACATGATATGGGGATAAGGGGAGGAAGCAGAGGCATTGCTAGTGTGGGGGGCTGAGGGGGCTATAGACCAGGGTATTTTGGTTGTAGCCCCGGATAGAAGCTCAGGAGCTACAACCAAAACGCTAGCTAGCCCCGAGTTCGACATTCCTGACATTAGAATAGCCTCAGATCTTTTTCAGACCTAGCAACACCCCTGGGAGGAGGGATCTTGAGGAGAGTAAGGATTGAGTGGTGTGAGGAGCAATTGGCAAGATGTCCTGTGAAACATATGATCTTCAGATCCTTCCTGAAGTGAAGGATGGAGGAGGCAACCCTTCTCGTTTTTGGTAACTTTTTTCAATAACAATTGTGCCTCATTACGGGTCCGGCGGTAACCCTGCCGATGCTACCGGCGGGATGCTACTGGACCCGTAATCATTTACCGGCACCTGCCTTCCCGGTGCCACCAGGCTATTGCAAGTCTGGCAGCCGGGAATTCAGGCGATGGTAAATTTGTTAATCCCCATTCCCATAGAGTCCAATAGGACTCTATGGGAGTGGGGACACAGTAGCATCAGCACCATTAGCAATGGTGCCAGTGCTCCCGTGACAAGTCTACCTACCGTGGCCGTTGCGCCCAGCAAGGTCAGACCTGCGGGCACAGCAGCTCCAGCAGGCAGACTTGTAGTTTGCCCATCTGGAAGCAAGGGTGCCGGTAAGCTCACCAGAACCCTTGTTTCTGGACGGGCAACATTATAATGAGGATAAATGTTAGTCTCAGGTCGGGCAATGTTGTGGCTTATGGTGGTGCACTGGCTTCCAGAGATGGTTCGTTTATTGGCTAGATAGAATGGTTTGAGTATATATTTTGGAATGCACTCCCAATAGTGCTTAGATTGAAAGAGAACACAGGGGCCTCCCACAAAGCATTGAAATCTCTTCTCTTCAAGTAATGGATCACCCATATTTTCTATTGTGCCCCCCCCACCTCAGGATCTAGATTGTCTCATTCTCTATATTCGTCTGATCCATGTAATTGTCGTGTTCTGATGTCTGCAGGATTTCAGTGTGTAATAAATAAATAATTATACATTTGATCGTGTTAACAATGGATGAAGATGCCGATCTGATGGCCTCATCTGATACATTTCAGGCAAGGGAAGGCCTGGAGATTTATTTTTAGAAATGGTCTAAACATTTATTTGTGGTCCATCCTGGCCAATCTGGGCAACCTGTTAATTTTGGGTGCATAATTTGGGTTGCCGAATCCTGTCACAACAATGTAGTTGTGTCTAGGAAATACAAACCTCTCCCACCACATCCTCTGTGTGAGTGTGTGCACAATGCTGTACAAGAAAAGTCAGGTAGTGAACATTGTTTGTGCATGAAGTAGCTGTTTGAGTGATATGTTTATTTATGTATTTATATTTATATAGCGCACAAGCAGCCCACGGGCATTGAGGCGCTGTTACTTGCAAAAAACTTAGTTACACAGATACATGCATAGTGGCGGTCGTTGATACATTATGAATACTACAGAACATCGTTGATACATTATGAATACTACAGAACATCACGCTGGTGTTAAGACATTGCAGTTGGTCATTGTGTTACAACTTATGCTTTGGGTCATGTGGTGAGTATTCATGATAATGTGCGGGGCCTTATGTGAAGAGGATAGTTTTCATAGCTTTGCGGAAGGTGGTGAGGGAAGCTTCGCCTCGGATTGTGGGGGATAGAGCGTTCCAATGAATGGCTGCGAGATAGGGGAAGCTGGCTCCGCCCGCTCTGGCTTTTTTTACTAGTGGCACAGAGAGCATGTTGGTATATGGTGATCTAGTTGGCCTGGTAGTGGAGACAGGGTGAATTCTTTTTGAGAAGTAGGCAGGAGTGGTGAGGTGCATGCACTTGTGGGTCAGTGTCAGAGCTTTAAAGACAATCCTTTCCTTGATTGGGAGCCAGTGGGCTGTTTTCCTGGCCTCAGAAATATGTTCTCTTTTGGCAATGCCTTTGGCTGCCCGGAGAGCATTGTTTTATATGACTTGTAGTCTCTCTAGGTTTTTATTGGAGGTTCCTAGAAATAGTACATTACAGTAGTCAAGCCTCGAGCCAGTGATGGCTCTGGCTATGTTAGTGCAGTTCTTTTTGGAGAGAAAGGGTCTGACTGAATTGATAAGTTTAGCATGATATGCAGCTGCAGAGGCTATTGCTTTGACTTGTCTGTCCATGGATAGGCTAGAATCCAGGTAGACTCCAAGGGTTTTGACAGAATCTGAGACAGGAATATTGATGGTGCTGATGATGAAATGGCTATTGTGAGTCTAGGTTTTTGAGCAGGTCGTGGGAACCTACCAGGAAGAGTTCAGTCTTGTCGGAGTTGAGGCATAGTCCGTTGTCTGCAATCCAGGTTTGGATGGTGTTGTAGAGGTTGTTGAGGGTCAGGGAGTTGGTGTCATAGTTGCCAGTGAGGGTGAGGAGGATCTGTGTGTCATTGGCGTAGTTGGTGTAGGAGATGCCCATAGCATCGAGTATGAGGAAGAGGGGTTGTTTGAATATGTTGTAGAGGGTGGGGGAAAGGCAAGAGCCTTGGGGCACACTGCAGAGTATGATTGTTGGTGAGGCGGAGGCTAGGTCGGAGAATACTTGCATGGTTCTGTCTTGTAGGAAGGAGGTGATCCATGCTGTGGCCTCTGGGGCAAATTATAGTTGGTGGCAATTTAGTGATTTGCAAATTGTGCATGAAGTAGCTGTTGGAATGATACAGTTGGTGGCAGTTGATGATTTTCACATTGTGCATTAATCATCTATTCGAGTGATACATTTGGTAGCAATTTTATTAAATTGCACATTGTGTGTGCATGAAGTATGTGTTTGAGTGATACACTTGGTGGCAATTTTAGTGAGTTGCAAATTGTGCATGAAGTAGCTGTTGGGGTGCTACAGTCGGTGGCAGTTTGTGATTTGCACATTGTACATGAAATATCTCCTTGAGGGATACAGTTGGAGCAATTTTATTAAATTGTACATTGTGTGTGCATGAAGCATTTTTTTGAGTGATACACTTGGTGGCAATTTTAGTGAATTGCAAATTGTGCATACAGTAGCGGTTGGTGTGATACAGTTGGTAGCAGTTTGTGATTTGCACATTGTGCATGAAGTATCTCTTTGCCAGTTTGAGTGAATTGTAGATCGTTTGTTCATGAAGTATTTGTTTGAGGGATACAGTTGGTGGCAGCTTAAATGAGTTGCACATATCTGGTGTTGCAGATCTTTAATTGTAGGAAATATGTGTCTACTCACAGGAGCCAACTTATACATGTCCCAGGAAGTGCTGTGCAAGGTTTTGGCGAATTGACACAGGGTCTGGGGCAAGCGAGTGAGCAGCGTTCGAGTCAGACTCGAGGGCCTCGGCCAGTGCCCGGGTACTGGAGCAGCAACATACCCGGCGTCCCTGCTTGCAATGCACACATTTTTTTCGCTTGTTTCTACAGTAGATCACTAACAATCAAGCATGCAAAGTCAAATATATATTGCCGTCCCTTACCGGGCCTTTGGGGTGTAATGACTATCACAGGCTAGTGTACCCTCAAAGAGACCCGGGCTCCTATGCATGGAACAAGCGTGAGTGCTAGAGTAACAGCTTTGCTACTTTTGGCGGCCTCTCATTGAGTTGCAGCGCCCCATTCCTCCCTTGTAAATTGCTGCACGGATCCTGTGATGCTAATGCCACTTAAGTCCGAACATCTCATTACATGCCGCTTTGGACGCAATGAGATGCTGTCACAGTCAATTTGTCCTGGAAGCGAGCGAAGAGGCATGGCTGAGGAATCCTCCTCCCCGGGATCTCTTTAGCAAGTGGAGCAGCACTTCTCTGCATGTCAAGGGGTCTCTGGCACCCCAGGAAATGGAAGCACAGATTCAGAAAATCACAGCCAGTCTCACCTGATGGAATGATGTTGCTGACGTGCCTCATCCCAGGTCTGCATGGAATGGGAAGGAGGATGAGTGGAGGCTTGGAGGGAGTATAAGCCTTTTTTTCGGACTGTGAATAGTGTTAGGTTTTAAGCGAGACTCTTTTAGCACCTAGGTAGCTTCTAGGTACTCACACTGTGGCGTACACCTCCCCTGGGGGGCCGGGGCCTCATTTGCAGGGTCAGGGGGTAGAGGGGCAGTGGAACCCCAGCCTGAAATAGATATTTTTTTATATATTTGTTTTGGTTTGTTTTTTGAAAGGGAAGTAAGGAAAAGCGGGGCGAGGGAGCCCTAGGCAGGGTCGGCTCATCCATAATGGGCGAGAGGGCCTTGACCTAGTGGCCCCCTAACCCATTATGGAGGGGCCAGCCCCGTGAAACACTGAGCGCTCCCTCCACTTGTTTTTTCCAGCTGAGGGAGTGCTCCTGGACATCTGAACTGTCAAAGGGAACAACTATTTCCCTTTGACAGTTCAGTTCCCCAGCCACACATGCTAAATGAGCCATGCAAGGCTGGGGGCATTTTGCTTCGCCAGCCTTGCATAGCTCATTGGAAATGCTGGTTGGAGAACTGCATGTCCATATGTGGGAGGGGGCGCTCCTGCATCTCCTCGCACCTAGAGACAGAGCAGCTGGACTGGGGCATGTCAGCACCCACTCTCAGGGCCCCTGCATGCATGTGCAGGAACCAGGAAGTTCTTGCTTTCTGATTCCTGTTAATGATGTAGGAGCTTGAGCACTGTGGAGGAAACTTCAGGACTGGGACAGAAGGTAAGTTTATGCTAATTTATTTTTTATTTAAATATTTGTATGGATGCGTGTATGCTTGTTTTATGAGGGATTGTATGGTGATGGGTGCTCCTGTGAATGATAGTGCTTGCTGTGTGAATGCTGTGCAAGTGTGTGTGTGTGTGTTGATCAGTGGAGCTGATTTTGGCGAGTGGGGGGGTGGTGGGTTGTACAACAATGGCATTTTAAAAATGCCTTTGTTGCACAATCCCTCTATCCACTTGCTCGAATCAGCTCTCCTTCTGAAGTGCTCTGTAGCCCAGGGGTCAGGGATGGTCATTTTTTACTGGACATCTCCCATAAAATGCCCAGTAAAAACATCCATGCTTTCCCCATGCGCCCCCCAGTACCTTGCATACACACATAATCACTTTTATTGTGTGCGCGTGTTAGGTGCTGTGAAGCCCAGGGGACAGGGATGGTATCTTTTTACTGGACATCTATCATAGATGTCCAGTAGAAAATATGATGCCTGCCCCCTGGGCCCTCCAGCACCTTGCATACAAACATAATTACGTGGAATGTGTGAGTGTGTTAGGCGCTGTGGGAACCAGAGGACAGGGATGGTGTATTTTTAATTGACATCTATCATAGATGTCCAGTACAAAATACCATACCTGCTCCCTGCACCCCCCAGCGCCAAATGTAAACTGTTTGGCTTTTTACCAATTTGTCTGGAGTATGCTCTCAAATGCACATTCTAAACCTTATTTTTTTTAAATGTCCCTGCAGTCGAACCCGCTGAACCTCCCTTGATTGGTTCGCGCACCCTCACTATGCTTGGTCGCTATAGCATATCTGGGGGAAATATTCATGCCCCTCCACTTAAAAAATTCACCAGCTGTCACTTCCCCTGGGACTGTGCTGAGAGTAGGGGGGGAGCTCAGCGACTGTGGTGGGAGCAGGATGGGATTGTGGTGGCAGCATGGTCTGGGAGAGCCTGGGACTGTGGTGGGAGAAGGGTGGTTAGATCCCAGGGTCTTTGGTGTAGTGGGGAAAACCCAGTGACTGGGCTAGGTGTAGGATGAGGGAAACCAGAGACTGTGATGAGAGCAGGTGGGGGAGGCCAGGGACTATATTGGGAGCCAGGGTACACTTAAGGTGCGATTTTGTTCATTGCCATTTGGACTTGGGCCTCATTACGACCCAGGCGGTAAGTTACCGCCTGGGCCGTGACTTTACCACCATGGCGTAAACTACGTTTACGCCATGGTGGTTGGCGGACTTACCGCCCCATTCCGAGGTTGGCGGGGCGGTAAGTCCCCAATCCCCATTTACCCTTCCCCATTCCCATTTTTGCCCCATAGGGCATAATGGGAGTGGGGAAGGCGTTAATTACGCCACCGTAAATTACGGTGGCGTAATTAACTCCATGGTCCCTTAGCGCCATGGATTTTAACACCTGCTAAAAGCAGGTGTTAAATCCGCCATGGCGCTAAGGGACCTCGTACTCAGGCGGTAAGGGTCGGCGCTGTTTACGCTGCCGTAAACCCCTTACCGCCTGGGTCGTAATGAGGCCCACTGTCCATTTGGCATTTTTTGAAGGGGCCCGTCCCACCCACATTTTGCTCAGTAGGGGCCCAGGCCAAACAAGTTTAAAGACCGCTGTTCTAAGTGATGTAGTGATAGCTCCAAATGTTATTATTACCCAATGTAAAGGTGCTCAAGTTATTAGCCGGGACTGTATTGGTCCTCAACTTATTGACCTTGGAAGGCTGACTGGCTCTGTTGGCCCTGCCAGTAGCATAAGAAATGCAGGATAGCCCCACGTCAAAAGTGAGCGCGTAACCCGTGAGGTATCCAACCAATGGAATTGGGTATTTTATTTTATGACTGGGTGCATCAAGGCACTGAATCGTATAACTATCTTTGTTTTTCTCAATGACCAAATAACGCAAACATTTGCCACTGAATTTTATTGTATGTAAATGCTCTCCTACCCATTCATGCTGGATATCCTGAATAACTGATTGTGATATAATATGTGGTGGGCAATGAGCGCTGCCCTACACTGCAGCTCAAAGGTACAAGTTCTGAGCTCTAGCGCAACCACTAGTAATGGACCAGACTTTTACTTGCCTTCCGGTTCTTTATACTTGCACTTGGTCAGTTTCACCTCCCCTGCTGCCTGCCTCGATTCCCTTTAAATTCGCCTGCCTAAACTTTGCCGCCTGCACTAGGGCCTCATTACTAGTTTGATGGTATTCCGGCAGTCTATCTGCTGAAATACTGACACACTCAATTACTGTGAGTGACACTTGGTCCAGTGGAGTTAGCGCTGGATTACAAGTGGTGGTAATTCCTGATTGTTGGATATCACAGGACTCCATGGGGACTTTTGGTGGATTTACCACCGGCGCAATAACCGTGCAGTAAATCAGATGATTTTTTGAGGTAAAGTGGACGATTTACGTCCAGCAACAAGCCGAAGGTGAATCCGCCACTTTTCTGCCAAAAATTGTGGATTTACTGTGCAGTAATTGCGCCAGTGGTAAATCGGCCTAATATTATGATTTGCTGGTGCAGGAAAAGTGGCGCTAACGGAATTAACATCCTTTTTCATGCACTGCCAAACTTGAAATTAAGCTGACTAATTGCACTGTCTAAAAAAAAAAAAAAAATATATATATATATATATATATATATATATATATATATATATATATATATATATATATATATTGGTTCCACCACCATGCCACTATAATTGTTAAAGAAAATAATGACTATTAAAATTTGCAAATTTAAACAATGCCAAAAAATAAATTAACCGCTGGAAAATGATAGCTCAGTTTACTTATTTTACTATTTACTTATTTGAGGCCATGGGGTTTAGCCTGTATCCAATTGCAAATAACAAACAAATAGTATTTGAAGAAAATGGGGTGGGAGGGTGAAAGGAGACCAAAGTGAAGGGTATATAAAATTAAATACATTAAGTTAAAGTCCAAACATGCTAAAGTATACAGCCAGTATACAGGTTAACAAAGGGCCTCATTACGAATAGGGCGGTAAGGGATACTGGGCACAGGTAAGGAGACCGGTACCGGTAATCCCCTACCACCCTATTCTGAGGTCCCTTGGCGGGGACCGTAACAAACGTGTGGTCAGACCATACGTCCCTTACGGTCCCCCTAAGGGACCAGGGCGCTAATAACAGGCTTGCACGTCGCGAGCCCGTTATTAGCGCCCTCCCCATTCCCATTGAGCCCTATGGGGGCTCAAATGGGAATGGGGAATGGCATGTTCAATGGGGACTTACCGGTCCCGCCAGGGTCGGACTAGACTGGTAAGTCCCCATTGAACTACACTGGTGCCGGACCCGTTATTAGTGGCAGTCATGACGCAAATAGCGCCATGACTACCACCAATCTCGTAATGAGGCCCAAAGTTAAATGTGGGGTCATTTGCTCTTATTACAAGTTTGGTGGTAATTCTGCTGAAGCCATCTACCATTACTGCCACTCTGTCTAGTGGAATTACCGCCTGATTTTGTGGATGTTAATGGCTGCCTTAATCCTAATTTTTGGACTCCGTTGGAAATTTGGAGCTTCGAGCTGGAGGCACTATTACCATCTGATATTTTCAACTGAGGTAATACTGCCAAAAATCCCCAATGGAGTACCATGGACTCCATAAAATGGGGATTTACACCGCCAAACCGCAGCTTGTAATCCAGCAGTATTGCCGCATGAGGTAATACCTCCAGTGGTAATACCGCCAGACCAAATGGCAGTAACAGTAATACCATTTGGTTCACCGAGATACTACCAAACTCGTAATGACCCAAATTGACTCCTTGCTAACCTGAAGGATTGCAGAATGCCTACACGGTATGCGCGTCCATTGGAATTAGTCCTTGGTCAGGTGTGATTCAAGCCAGTTGGTTGATCTGCTGTGCGAGTAGCATGTGCCACCAGATATATGGAGCTTAGCTTCCAGGTACGCTTGTGTTCTACTTGTGTCTTCTTTGTAGATGATACATGCAGTCTTCAAAAGTATCCTGGCTTTAAGTGGACATGGGAAGAGAGATTGGGCCTTATTACGAGGTTGGAGGTAAGGGGTTACCGGCACCGGTATGGATGCCGGTGCCGGTATCCCCTTACATCCGTATTCCAAGGTCCCTTAGCGGGTCCCACTAAGGCCAGCTGGTTTTACCAGCCACCCTTAGCGGGAGCCGTTAAGGGGCCATGGAGCTAATAACGGGCCCGCTATTTGCGGGCCCATTATTTGTTCCTTCCCCATTCCCATTGAGCCCTATGGGGGCTTGAATGGGAATGAGGAATGGTTTTCAGAATGGGGACTTACCGGGCCCTCCAAGGTTGGAATGAGAATGACCCTGTAAGTCCCTATTCCGACAACCCGGACCCGGAATGCTGTAAGGGGGTAGCCATGGTTCTAATAGCACCATGGCTACCTCCAACCTCGTAATGAGGCCCATTGACTCTTATCACACACAACAAGTCTACTCTAGGCACACAATAGTTCTAGACCATTGGATTGCTGTGGTGAACAGCAACAAAGGACTATTTTTGTATTAAGTCAAAAGAACCTTATGCAATCTAGACTGCTTCACCACAACTATAGTTTCTTGTATCAACCGGGACTCCACAAATGACCAAATACTCCAGTTGGTCCTTCATGCACACCCAGGGTGAGCAGAGTGGGCCTCAATATGAGTTGTGTGGGTACAGTAAAGCAGGTGGTATTTTATTTATTTATTGCATTTGCAAAGCACTCTGAGCCTGTAGGCCTCTAGGCGCTCGTTACAATGATGACAAAGAGGCAGCAGGTAAGTAGAGGAGACGAATAAACGGTTCAGTTCAGGAAGCAGGTAAGTTGAGGAAACAAATACAATCTTGAAATGCTGCCTGTTTTACCACACGGCAGAGTCACGAGTTTTCTAACCCATAACACAAAAAAGCAAGGTAGCAAATGGAAGTTGTAGAGGAGGAGTCAAGTATCCCTACAAGAAGCTCTGCCCCCATGTTGCCTATATGTTGGGAACCGGAGATTGCAACACGTGCAGTACCAGTGAGAATGCCTGTACCGCAAAGAATCCTTGAAACAAGGTATCCATTGAGAAATCCCTATATGCATGCACGAAGAAATAACGTTCTTCTGGAAGAGGTCCTTGAAGAAGTATGAAAATGAGTGAGAAAGAAGGATGGTGACGTCATGCTAGGCAGAACTGGCACACCCCAAAAAGATACATAAGACGGAAGAACATAGATCTGAAGAGGAGGTGTTGAAAATGAGCAACATTTCGGGCTTGAGATGAAGATGCTCATGCAAAGAAATGCTGAAGAAAATGCAAAGTCATTTTACACTTGTACAGATGCAGTAATGCAAGTAGACAAAGTGATCTTAAAGCTGGCTATGTAGTGAATAGTTTGTGGCGATGCGCCAATGTATATAAATAGGAATGTATAGAAACTGGATGTTCCACGATGCACTTTAGCAAGGCCTCAATCCCCGTTATTGGAAAGGGTTTTAGTGTGGCGCAGTTGGAAAACAGCTAATGGTGAAGGAGAAATTCAAGAAAGGCTTGGCTGACGCAGTACCAAGAGTCGAGGCCACCGTCAGCCTGGTTGTCTATCAAGGATTTACAATGATCATGAAAACGAAACACACTTCCGTTTGAGGTGAAATGGAAAAACACTGAAGGTACCAAGAGTTCATCATTTAATCATTTTATATGCAGTAAGGAGCTCGAAAACGTGGTCTCCAGTCACATGGTCTGATGAAAATAAACATTGTGCCGAGCTACACCGAAACCAGAAGATAAGACCATGCCACACTCCCTTTAATTCTCAGGCACAAAGAGCCTCTGCAAGGCCAAGTTCAAAGCTTTAATTGAATGTCAAACAGCAAGAGTGATGATATATGTTGGGCTAATTCTGTGGGGAGGCATGACCACGCCAACCCTCCATGCACCTGGAGTGGTAGCCTGCGTGCTGCTAGTGTGTGGAATATTCCAGAAGGGTACAAGTGTGCCAACCAATTGTAGGGGGTCACGTATTACAGGAGTCCTATAGTTTGTGTAACCAATGAAACGTTGTGTATTTTATGATGCTGAAGATGACTAGCACTAGAGGAGGGCTTAATTGTCCACCTGATGTTAGAGACCCAATCACTACCCCCTTAAATATGGAACGTATACTTAGCTGTTCCCTGAGAGCCTATCACGTCCCCAAGTAGGTTTTTGTTGTTTTCCACGTCGTGTGACATCTTGATGACGAGGTTTGACTATAAAAGTTATGTTTTTTCTGAAATGCATTGAGAGCTTGAGCGAACGTCGGATGATAGCCATTGTAACCTCCCTGTTTTAGACAACTGCAAATAAAACAGAAAAGGTTTTGCCAACTTCCTGAATCCGTTTCTATTATTAAAGGGCCGTAGGTCTATGGGTTCAAAGTGTTCCCTCCACTTACAATGGAGGAATTGAGCTGTGTGTTAATGCTCATGTCCCCAATGGAGTTCAATGGGACTGCAAATGGGGAATAACTAGTACTATACATAGAGAATCGCTGTTACTGCACGTAGTAAGTGTAATTCAACAGGATTATCAGCGGTAATGCCGCCAATCATGCAATGAGGGCTGGTAACTGTGCACACCGGAACACCCAGAAAAAGAGCAACATGCTGTTTCACCCTTCAGTGCTGGTAGTTCGAAATCCCAGGAATGACCAATCCCCACATTTCTAGGCAAACTGCATAGAATGGTGTTAAGCCACTCTCCACCAAAGGGCTGCTACTGCTTGAAACAACCAGTGATGACGGTCCAGGCACTGGTTTCCAGTACAGGTTGGGATAGAAGTAAGCCAAAAAAAGTAGTGGAACTGTGACTCTGGAGGGGATGGCAGATGTGGAGGGAGCAAGTTGCAACACATGCTTCAAGCCGTTGTGGATGGCCCAGGTTGACAGGTCAGTGGGTGAAACAGATATCCGTTTAGCTTCATAGAGGTATGCTTTAACTTAAACATAAAAATAAACAGTTCCAGAATGGTGAAAGTGGTTATAAAAAAGTATCTGAGCTCTTATCAGTGAAAAAAAAAGAAAAAACATACATTGTGGTACTCCGTTCCCACTCACTTCGACCTCTGCTTACAGGTTCGATGAAAGACAGGTCCATTGGCAAGGAGGGACGAGGTGTGGAAACAGAAAAATAATATGAGGCCGGGAAGCCCAAAAAGAACACACCAACACAGGTTACAAATAACATACAAGGGCTTTATTTAAAAGCTACAACAGTTACCAAAGTCAATTGACAAACGGATAGCTATTCGGCTCTCAGAGTAACGTAACAAACTTCAATGAAGGTTCGATGCATTAGTGGGAGAGACCGTACATTGGAATACTTGGGCTTTTTATACTCTTTATCCAGCCCTTGGCCAACCCCCTCGCGGGTTAACCATTCTAGGAATCGGGCCTATGGGTTCCTAGCCAGGTCAATCCTATAGTATATGCATTTTGATTAGTTTCGCTGATATAGTTGTACATTTACACATAGGTGAACAGTAGGACAAGGTCTCAGTTCGCGACCCCGACAAGTGGCCTGCAGGCATATTAATTATTCGTGCATACGGAGGTCACTACGGCCAGAAACTTACTCAGAATGTCATTCGGCCTCCATTTTGATGTTCAGGGTGACTTCCACATTACAAGAGAACCTAAAATGGCGGCTTAATCCAAGATGGCGACTTACATTACTTTCTCTAAGGTCAAGACCTTGCCGGGGAGTTTGTTCGCATATGATGTTTAGACAACTTGGCGTAGGCCAATACACATACAATTGCTGCGATAGGAGGCATACTATTGTTTCAATTCCGACAAACCCTCCTTTTGGCCTATGCCAAGTGCTAATATCATTTCTAATACTTCTGTAAATAACTCCATGCATTGTCGTCTATACTTCCTGAATCATTATCTGTAATGTCTATAGCCATTAGGTCATTCATCAGAACCTCTTGTAACACAAATTCTTTAGATGCTCTATCTGGAGCATACATTTTGTGCCCTACTGTGCTCACCGCTTGAGCACAACACCCCCTATTATTGCACATATACTAGGTAGACATTGGAAACAGCAACAAAGGAATAGCAGGATTCCCAAAATAACCAGGATAACAGAAAGCACCTTCCAACCCCAGGATCGTAGAGAATCCCAGAACCAGGCACTAATATTCCAATCTCCCACAGGAACATGCACCGCAGAACTAAGGATGTGCAAGTTCTGTATTGCTTTGAAAATTGTCGGTGAGGAATCTGGTTGGAAAACACAGCAAGCGGACCCCACTAATTTGCATACTCCACCACGTTCTGCCAGGATGACATCTAATGCCATCCGATTTTGGAGTGCTACCAACCTTATTGCCTTTTGTTCTAGTGTCATATTGTAGAGTATATCCGTGGTCCGGTTGATGGTTCTCTCCAGTACTCTTGCTAGCCCCCTAATGTTTTCAGAGTTTGCTATCTGTCCCCAAAAGGGCACAACTGATTTTGCTATATCTCCCAATACTTGCAGAGGGGTATCTCCGTTCTCGTCCCGTCGTGGGCGAGCCTTAGAAACTTCCAATGTACTAGCTACAAATACCCTAGGTAACAGGATTCCTAAATAACAGGTACCCTGCCAATCCTTGGGCAACCAGGGAAATGCTGAACTACCACAAACGAAATAAACAGCCCCCCCTACATACAGAGGCCTGTTCTCCCCAGTCAAATTTACAAATTTACAATGTTTACACAAACTACAAAATCTCCCAATGGCCGAGTGCCATTTCTTTGTACTCAAAAGGGGACTGAATCGGGGCTTTAATAGAGTAGGAAGGGGGCACAGCGTCCTATTGCCTATTGGAGCCATTTTAAAGGAAAGTAGAGTTTGGAAAGGAAGATATAGTTTATCAGATGGCCTAATAGAAGCAACATTAGGTCTACTTCTATTTGCAAAAAGCCCAGGGGAGTCAATTCACGTTTCTCAAAATCATTTAAATTAATTCCATCGAAGTTCCCTGAGACGCTATCATTCCAACGGCCAAAGAATAGTGCTCTAAGAGAAGCATAGGAAGCAGTCGTTAAAGGTAAAGGGCGAATATTCCATCCTAGCCCCTTGATCCCATGTTGTGGTAAATGGGTGCAAATCCAGCAATTACTCTTATAAAAAATGGCATGCGTTGCATTCATTACAATCATTAAAGTGCTATTATGATACTTTTGTCTATGCTGGGAGTCTCTAGGTGACAAGGTGTGAAGGTGTACAGAGGGAGTCAAAGCAGTAGGTACAATCTCAATTGGCAGTAGAGGTTTTAGAGGGTAAATTTCTTCGAAGTACCAAAGTCCCACAGCAGTAATTACACAAATTCCAATTATTATTAACACAACACAGCAATACGTTTTCAGGGCCCAGGCACATTGTTCGTTGTCCGAGTTGGTCACCCCCTTATTTACAAGTCCAGTGCGGGGAGCAGCGGTGGAGGTGGCAAGCATCGTAGTTTCTCAATCGACGACCCCAATGTTCATTGCTGGCGACACTACGGTCGCGCAACTTCTTAGTCCTTCCCAACCCTAGCCAGCAGAATCCCTTTTTTTCCTTTTGTTCGAAAGGAACTTTCTTTTACAAGAGAAAACTTTCAATCACTTGTTCTTTCCAAATGCACGGAAAGACCCGTGCCGTAGTTCTGTTTTCTTTGTCGAAGGTCGTACCTGGTGGTACCCAGAACTGTTTGATCCGGAAACAAGGTAACGTCACTCCCTGAGGGAAGCGACGTATAAAGAGTGCAGAGATGAAATAGACAGTTCCCCAAGGCCCACGGGCTCAGGGAAATTCTCCGACGCACTCACAGTGCTGTTTGCTACTCCAGGATCAGAGATTGTAGCATCAGCAAGGGGTTCTGCTTCTTCTGTAACGTGTGGCGTCGGGTGAGGAAGTTTCTTGACATGCGTCGCATGGATCCAATGCTTTTTCCCAGCCACCCGCACTGCTGTCTGGGTTACCAACAGCACCTGGTAGGGTCCCTTCCAGCGAGGAGCGAGACAGGAAGACCTTTCATAGGCCTTCACTAGGACCCAACTTCCATATCGTGTCCTGGGCCCGTAAACCGTACAGGTAAAGCTGATTGGACCTGATGATAAATGAAATACAGATTTTTAGTCAATTGGTTGCAGTAGTCTACAAGCAATACATTGTCAACCTCCCTTAATGTTTTAGGCCTCGGAAGACCCCAAATATTAGCAGGGTCCCCATCACTACCTCAAAGGGAGAGAGCCAGTCTTAGTTTGAGGTGTGGTACGCATGGCTAACAATACAATAGGTAAGGCATCTGGCCATTTCAGTTTGGTGTCGGCACATGTTTTTGCAAGCTTATTCTTTAAGATGCTGTTATGTCTCTCTACCAACCCAGCACTTTGAGTATGCCTAGCTGAGTGAAATCGTTTTTCAATGTGTAACGCTGTGCATATATGTAAAATTACTGCTGCAACAAAATGGGGACCATTGTCCGACCAAATTACCCTTGGAAGCCCAAATCGTGGAAAGAATTCTTTTACCATAGTCTTTGCAGTGGTCATGGCAGTAGCATCTTTAACGGGGAAAGCCTCGACCCGTTTACTAAAAGCACAAATAATCACAAGAACATATTTTAGATTGTTACACCGTTCCATCTCAATAAAATCAAAGTGGATGACCTCGAAGGGAACAGAAGGGGCCCAAAGCTTCCCCTTGGAGTTACAGTCCCCTTCCCCACATTGTGCTGTAAGCAAATCATACAATTCTGAACATAGCGCTGTGCAGTCTTGGAAATTCTATCATTCACCCATACTTGCTCTAGCATTTTTGTGATCTGCTGGGCACACACATGCGTAGGACCGCGTGCCATCGTAACCATTGCCAGCACATATGAATCAGGGAGAAACCATTTTCCTTCAGATGTATCCACCCAACACCCATCGTCATCCAGTTTCCCCATTCCTTCAGCCCACTTTTTAGATTCTTCCATTGTGGCATCAGTTTGGATATCTCGCACAGACCCGATACCCTCATCCATTACATAGGCATGTTTTGTTTCCCTTAGATCATACATGTCTGCGCCAAGGTCTGTGGCCGTTTGCCTGGCTATATGGTCAGCAAAAGCATTCCCTTTTCCCACATCATCTATGACCTTACGATGTGCTGCACATTTCATGATCGATTACTGCCTAGAAAGTGAGAGTGCCGAGAGCAATTGCACTATCAGGGGACCGTGCTGAATCTTGGTCCCATGTGAGGTTAGGAACCCTCTTTCCGACAAGAGCCTCCCGAAGTTGTGAGCCACCCCAAAGGCGTACTGACTATCAGTATATATGTTTACTATACGCCCTTTGGAGAGTTCACAAGCTCGGGTCAACGCTATAAACTCTGCGGCCTGCGCGGAGTTATGCAGAATTCTCTTAGTTTCAACAACCGTACTCAACGTAGTAACTGCGTAAGCAGCTGTAGATGTACCATCTGGAAGTTTGAAGCAGGAGCCATCACAAAACAGCTCCCCTTCTGCATTGCCCAAAGGAGTATCTACAAGGTCTATCCTGCCCTTCGTTTCCTGTTCAGTAGTATACAGGCAGTCATGTAATTCTTCGTCACCGCAAACAGTATTTTGCGGGAAAGGTAGGAGTTCAGCCGGATTAAGAACACAACACCTCTTAATTTGAATGTGAGGGGCAAACAGAATTAATTCATACCTTGTCAGCCGTGCAGAGGTGAGGTGTTGCGTTTGAGTCTTATTCAATAGGACATCTACAGAGTGAAGTACCATCAAAATTAAATCATGGCCTAGGACCATTCCCTCACTCTGTTTTACGGGCGTGGCAGCAGCAGCGACAGCTCGCAAACATCTCGGCAAAGCGCATGCGACAGGATCAAGGGCGAAGGAGTAGTAGCTGCATGGCCTATTCTTCCCTCCATGTTTTTGCGTTAACACAGCCAAAGCACATCCATCATATTCATGCACAAACAACACAAAGGCCTTGTCATAATTTGGAGTACCCAGAACCGGTGCAGAGCATAACGCGGTTTTGAGAAGCTCAAATGATCGTTGATGTTCCGATTTCCATGGCAGTGGCAGAGAAATGCCCTTCTTCGTCAAAGCCAACATCGGTTTTATCACTAGTGAAAAGTTCGGGATCCACAACCTATAGTAAGAAGCCATACCTATTAAGGCCCTGACTTCCTTCTGTGTATTTGGAACAGACATGCCAGAAATGTGTTTTATTCTTTCAGGTGTCAATCTTCTCCCCTCCTTTGACAGGAGGTAGCCTAAATAGGCGACCTTCTGACAACAATATTGAAATTTCTTGAGCGAAGCTTTATGACCATTTTTAGCTAGATGAACAAGCAACAGTACAGTGCCTTCTTTACAAGCACTTTCAGAATCTGCAGCCAAAAGCAAATCATCGACATACTGAAGCAGTGTACAAGTAGGTGGCAATTCAAGGGTGTCAAGCTGCTCTTTCAAAGCTCTACTATAAATGCTTGGACTTTCAGTATACCCTTGAGGTGCCCGAGTAAATGTGAATGAACGTCCACCCAAGGTGAACGCGAACAAATATCTACTCTCCTTGTGTATAGGAATACTAAAGAAAGCATTCTTTAAATCCACAACACTAAAGTGCGTAGCTGTAGCAGGGATCATTGTTAGTATCGTTGTTACATAAGGCACATTTGGAAATTGTGGGGCGACAACTTTATTTTTAGCACGAAGATCAATTATAAAACTGTATGGGTTTGCATTGTCGCCTTTCTTGTATACAGGCAAAATAGGGCTGTTACATAAACTACCTGCAATCTCTTCAATCACCCCTCGATGCACAAAATCAGAGACAATGCACTTCAAAGCACGCTCGCCCTCAACTGATATTTTATATTGCGGAATGCGTGGTAATTTAACTCCATGCTTCAAAACTATCCTAATGGGCTCAATCTGTAGTACCCCGACATCATTGTTGTCAACCGCCCATAAACATTCCGGGACAACACTAAACTCAGGAGGCAATGGTCGAGTCAGAAATTGGGAACTGGGTAATTGCTGTGGTTAAACCATCAGTCGTACTCCATCAGAAGATGAATTTCTTCAACAAATTTAACCCCATCAAATTCTCTCCACAGTTCGAAGTCAGAAGGAAAGGGCAATGGTCCGTAAAGGGACCCAAAGAAACAGACACTGGCGAAGAAAACGGACAGACAATTGGTATACCAGAAAACCCTACAGAAACATTTGTTTTCCCTGACAGTGGAATGTTTGGATCCCGGGAATGATCGATGGAGCACTTCTGTGCTCCAGTGTCTATCAAAAACTGATGTTTCCTATTCCCCACTAACAATTCAACGTAGGGACCTTTCTGATTAACGGGAATAGGTGAAGGTTCCAAACCCTGCTTCGGGCAGTCCTAACGAAACAAAATGTCAACGGACGGAAGCTCTTCAGAAAGGTAGGCAGCAGAAGGGTGATCAAATATGTTTCTCGTGTCCACACTCGAAGTCTGATTTTCCCGTGGAAAAGGTTGCTGAGGATCTTGCGAAAACTGACCTCTATCAGGGCCCCCCGCTCCGAGGCGAACTCTAGGTCTTCTACCCATACTCCCAAATGCATTGTTTGACCTTTTGCGAAGGACGGGGCACTGTGCTCGCCAATGACCTTCCTGGCGGCAATAGGCACATTGATTAATATTCACAGAACCCAAAGGAGCATTTCCTTTTGGGACATACTGACCTTTGGTCTGTGACGTACCTCCTCTGGGATTTCTAACAATTTGTTGTAACAATACTTTAGTCTTCAAATCTCCTTTCCTCTTCTCTATTTTCTCTTTTTCATTATTCACACGGTTCTCATAATACTGAGCCATGTGCAAAACTTCAGATTGGGATTTCGCCTGCCAAGCACTCTCAGAGGACATAATCTGTGACTGGATGTCGGGCAACAACCCACGTACAAATTTGTCCACAAACAACCTTTTCCCGGACTCTGTTCCCAGGTCCTGTCCACTGAAATCGGAGAATACCTGTTCGAATCTATTAAAGAACTTGGTGGCACCTTCAGTTTTCCCTTGAACACAGGCCGTAAGCTTGTCCCAAATAATTCTTTTCTCAGGAATTATGGTTTTCAATTTTGCGACAATTCTATCAGGCAAAGTAAGTATTACCTGAGGTGGTTTTTCACCAGCTGGTCTTTCCCCATCTAACCTAGTCATGTTAGCCCACGTATCTCCTAACCCTGGTACATTGTCTATTGTTCGAACCTGCTTCCATAAATCTACGGGCAGGAGTACAGGGAATAGCAAGTCAATGTCACTTAAGGTGAACACAGAGGACTGCAAAACGGACTCTATCTCTTTGTAAAACCCTGTTGGGTTTTTCCTGATATCGGGAATTGATTGTCTAATAGTGTTCACTTCCTGTCGTGAAAACGGGACGTGAACAAATTGCGATACATAGTGTGCAGGGATGTCCACAGCGGGTGCACCAGTCCCAGCATTAGCGGAAATCTCAACTTTAGGGACAAATGTCGGAGGAACCTCTCTCATAGGCAACTGAGATGTAGGTAACTCTGACCGCTTACTAAGCAACAGAGCCAGGTCGAGCGCTAAGGCAGCTGAAGAAGTGTCGGGCGAAAAAGCCCTCTTACAAATACCCAATAATTCTATAGGACAACTAACCTTCTTCCTTACACATTCATCTTGCAGGTACTGTACCATTACCTGAATCACCTTCTTCTGCATTTCTCCTGTATACTGACTAAACGTGTCATATACTTCATCTGGCGTTATCGATGAATCCGAGATCCATCGAATCGCATCTTTGGTACAAATTCGTACTTCCTCAAGTGCCGATCTACGACACGGGAGGAACCGTTTCTGCACAAACATACTGTCGTCTTCATCATCCTCATCTCGTGATTTCTCAAAGTCCCTCCTATACTCAAACAATCTCTCAACATGACCTTGTACTTTCTCCTCTGTGTCCCTCGAAAGCGCTAAAGTATTTAGATCCCGCACCCCTTGTGGGAGATCTGAATTTTGTAATCTACCCCACATTACACATAAATGGGTCCCCAAACCTTCGATAAAAACATTTTTCTCGGGAAAATTGCCCATCTTTGATAATGTGGAAAAAATGTTAACTTGATCACCTTTCTCCATACAGTGCTTAGCCCATGCAAATAATTCCTGTTTCTTGCCTGTAGAAACAGTATTTCGAGTGACAATCTTCGACCCCGCACCCCGATCAACTTCAGTCAATACAGAACCACTCGGGAGCAAAGGTGTGGGCAAATTCAATGGGGGTGCAGCGATCAGCGTAGGAGAAAGGGGTGGTGCGATGGGTGGAGGAACAACAACTAGAGGAATGGGAACAATAGGTTGCACAGGGGGAACAGGAATAACAGCAGGAATAACAGCAGGAATAACAGCAGGAATAACAGCAGGAATGGGCAGAGCACCCGGGAGAGGATCATACGGGGGTGGAGCAGAGGCACCAGGCCTGCGTTTGTTTAATAATTTCTCAATAAATTCTTCAGAAACATGGAAATCTTTAGAGGGATACATTTTCTGGATACCTAGTGAGAAAGCCCGATCCATATTTCTAACTGACTCCGAACGTTTTTCTTTATCATATAACAACGCCTTTTCGGCATTAGTCTTGTGACGGCGTGCATGTTTATCCCTACTTTTAAGCTGCTGCAATGCTTCTTTTTTCCAAATGTGCAAAACATCAAATGCTGCAGGCCTGGCCTTCTTTTTTAGCAAGACCGATTCTAGGTATTCAATACGGGAGATCTCGAAACTATCATTGATTGGCCACTGAAATTCGGAGGCATATCTGGTTTGTCTGTGCCAAATATCATTGAATACTATACTTCCAATGCCATACTTACAGTACATAGTACATACCGGCGACCCCTCCTGTGGTGCCCGGCGGCTAAATTCCAAAGATTGTCGATCACTGCGGAACAGAGCCCTAAAGCAGCTAGACAATTTCCCAGGCATTTCACAAAAAATTGGTGTTACCTGGTCAATAATTGTGTCTGCAGATACAATACGCCAAATTCAAATTGTTAGGGTTAAATTAAGAGCCGGGTCACGACTGCACCTGACCAAACCTAAGGAGGACCGTACGGTTTACCAAAGAACTTACCTAACAAATTTTACCTTGTGTTTGGTGGTTTCGACAAATCTTCCCGCCTCAAAAAAGGACCCTCATCAAGATGCCGTGTCAGACCACACGACTATCGTCCAAGGATCGGATCGTGCAGCGCTGCCGAGGTATCGCGTCTCGTTCGGTCGGGTCCGCAGTATTACACCGTCCGGTCCTGATTCGATAGCCTGCGTCAACCTTCAATGATCCGGCATCAATCTTGAGGGTCCCTATTCGGGCGCCAACTGTGGAAACAGAAAAATAATATGAGGCCGGGAAGCCCAAAAAGAAACACACCAACACAGGTTACAAAGAACATACAAGTGCTTTATTTAAAAGCTACAACAGTTACCAAAGTCAATTGACAAACGGATAGCTTTTTGGCTCTCAGAGTAACAAAACGAACTTCAACGAAGGTTCGATGCATTAGTGAGAGAGACCGTACATTGGAATACTTGGGCTTTTTATACTCTTTATCCAGCCCTTGGCCAACCCCCTCGCGGGTTAACCATTCTAGGAATCGGGCCTATGGGTTCCTAGCCAGGTCAATCCTATAATATATGCATTTTGATTAGTTTTGCTGATATAGTTGTACATTTACACATAGGTCAACAGTAGGACAAGGTCTCAGTTCGTGACCCCGACAAGTGGCCTGCAGGCATATTAATTATTTGTGCATACGGAGGTCACTACGGCCAGAATCTTACTCAGAATGTCATTCGGCCTCCATTTTGATGTTCAGGGTGACTTCCACATTACAAGAGAACCTAAAATGGCGGCTTAATCCAAGATGGCGACTTACATTACTTTCTCTAAGGTCAAGACCTTGCCGCAGAGTTTGTTCGCATATGATGTTTAGACAACTTGGCGTAGGCCAATACACATACAATTTCTGCGATAGGAGGCATAATATTGTTTCAATTCCGACAGAGGAACGTTGTATGTTGGTGACAATTCCTGCAGATGTAGGTCGAAAGGCATAGCTGAGCCCAATGCACAGCAGCCATGTGATTGTTCAGGGCAGGTACTGTTGGCCGGAAAGGGATTCCTTTGGCATGTGGGTGCACATGAGACTACACGCATGGAAAGGGACTATTCCGCCTTGGGACCTGCATCTGGGTAAAGCGAGGCCCCCGTCTCTCCTTCACACCCTCCCTCTCCTCCCCTCTACAATGTCATATGAAGCATGCAGTGCCAGGATCATTTGGCGGTCCTTCCTTCTTTCCTTATGAGCTCCTCTGTAGTATTTGCCAGTGATACCCACAGGTCTGGGCGACGAATGCAGGCTTTAAATACAGGAGTCTAATTGCTAAGGAGTCAATTACATGGTCATGAATTACTGAACCCCCCGCATTCAAACCATTTGTGCTCAGTTAAATTGCTGCATATGTGTTCATTTTGCTATAATTAACATGAATTTTAAATGCAAATTCCTATTCAGAGGTTTGTTTGTGATTGAAATGGGAAATTTGCATAAGTAAATCAGAAGAAAAAGACAGCTTGCAAATGTATTCGGAGCGGCATCTGTACACCTTCCTCAAACACACCATTGGATAAACAGAAGTCGTGGTTCCTTCCTCTTTGCAATCACACATCCCCTACATATAGAAATGTTGGCTCTATATTGTTTCAAATAAATAGTGCTATCGTGTTTCTACATGGTGCTTCATGCTTGATTTATCTCCAAGATATTAGCGTAGCTGCTCCCTTTCCCAACTCTATGCATGGCCGCTCGAGCCAGTTCTGACTTTTTTTCCCATTGCACTTGTAGTTATCTTTTTCGCATTGTTGGTATGGCCCTACAAGTCCCAGCATGCACTGGGGAAAGCAGGTCTGCTTCCAGGTAGCACACATGGAACTGGGAACCCAGACAGCTATGTTTTAGCTATCTACATTGTACTCCATTTTTCAGTCCTGCTGGTATCTGTGACTGCCAGTTGCGCACTCCTCTCTTAGGTGAGCTGCTTTACCAGCTGCAATGTTATCTTTACGATGGTATCATTGTATACAGCACAAAGGAGACACTTTACATGATTTATTAATACACTCAATATGGCCAGGATGGTTATTTTGTTCCTGGGCGGCCAATCTGGCCGAGATAGGCATGTTCCAAAATGTCATCATTCTTGGCCTATGAGTTCTGCCAATTGTAGCTTTGTCGGCCACATTTCTTTTAGTTCTTGTTTGTAATGTTTCGCCATTTAGCTTGTCAATGATTCTCATGTGCTTTTGGGTATTTTCTACAGGTTGTATTAAGCAATGATTCTCAATTTAGCTTCTAAAAGTCTCTCCTCTGTTCGTGGACAATTCAATGACAGGATCCTTCTCTTCTGGTCTCTAGGTGCATCATTTCAGTTTGGTTTCACAAGCACTCTCTTATCTTTTTGGATCCTTCTCTTCTGGTTCCTGGTGCATCATTTCAGTTTGGTTCCACATGCACTCTCAAATGCTTTAGGAACATCATCTTCTGGTCTCTGGGAGCATCATTTCAGTTTGGTTCCACATGCACTCTCAAATGCTTTAGGAACATTCTCTTCTGGTCTCTGGGAGCATCATTTCAGTTTGGTTCCACATGCACTCTCTTATGCTTTTGGATTCTTCTCTTCTGGTTCCTGGTGTATAATTTCAGTTTGGTTTCACAAGCAATCTCATATTCTTTACAAACAACATCTTCTGGTTCCTGGTGCATCATTTCAGTTTGGTTTCACATGCACTCTCAAGTGCTTTAGGAACATCCTCTTCTGCTCTCTGAGTGCATCATTTCAGTTTGGTTTCACATGCACTCTCATATGCTTTAGGAACATTCTTTTCTGGTGTCTGGGTGCATCATTTCAGTTTGGTTTTACATGCACTCTCATATGCTTTAGGAACATCATCTTCTGGTCTCTGGGTGCATCATTTCAGTTTGGTTTCACCGGCACTCTCTTATGCTTTTGGATCCTTCTCTTCTTGTTCCCGGTGTATAATTTCAGTTTGGTTCCACATGCACTCTCAAATGATTTAGGAATATTCTCTTCTGGTCCCTGGGTGCATCATTTGAGTTTGGTTTCACATGCACTCGCATAAGCTTTACAAACATCTTCTGGTTCCTGGTGCATCATTTCAGTTTGGTTTCACCTGCACTCGCATAAGCTTTACAAACATCTTCTGGTTCCTGGTGCATCATTTCAGTTTGGTTTCACCTGCACTCTCAAATGATCTAGGAACATTCTCTTCTGGTCCCTGGGTGCATCATTTCAGTTTGCTTACCCACGCACTCTCATATGCTTTAGGAACATCATATTCTGGTCTCTGGCTGCAACATTTCAGTTTGGTTTCACCGGCACCCTCTTATGCTTTTGGATCCTTCTCTTCTGGTTCCTGGTGTATAATTTCAGTTTGGTTCCACATGCACTCTCAAATGATTTAGGAATATTCTCTTCTGGTCCCTGGGTGTATCATTTGAGTTTGGTTTCGATGGACTCGCATATGCTTTGCTTTAGGAACATTCTCTTCTGGTCCCTGGGTGCATCATTTCAGTTGGTTTCACCTGCAGTCTCTTATGCTTTTGTATCCTTTTCTTCTGGTCCCTGGGTGCATAATTTCAGTTTGGTTTCACATGTACTCTCAAATTCTTTAGGAACATTCTCTTCTGGTCCCTGAATGCATAATTTCAGTTTGGTTTCACATGCACTCTCAAATGCCTTAGGAACATTCTCTTCTGGTCCCTGAATGCATAATTTCAGTTTGGTTTCACATGCACTCTCAAATGCCTTAGGAACATTCTCTTCTGGTCCCTGAATGCATAATTTCAGTTTGGTTTCACATGCACTCTCATATGCTTTTGGATCCTTCTCTTCTGGTTGCTGGTGCATCATTTCAGTTTGGTTTCAAGTGCACTCTCAAATGCCTTAGGAACATTCTCTTCTGGTCCCTGAATGCATAATTTCAGTTTGGTTTCACATGCACTCTCAAATGCCTTAGGAACATTCCCTTCTGGTCCCTGAATGCATAATTTCAGTTTGGTTTCACATGCACTCACCAATGCCTTAGGAACATTCTCTTCTGGTCCCTAAATGCATAATTCCAGTTTGGTTTCACATGCACTCTCAAATGCCTTAGGATCCTTCTCTTCTGGTGCCTGAATGCATAATTTCAGTTTGGTTTCACATGCACTCTCAAATGCCTTAGGAACATTCTCTTCTGGTCCAAAAATGCATAATTTCAGTTTGGTTTCACATGCACTCTCATATGCTTTTGGATCCTTCTCTTCTGGTTGCTGGTGCATCATTTCAGTTTGGTTTCACATGCACTCTCAAATGCCTTAGGAACATTCTCTTCTGGTCCCAGAATGCATAATTTCAGTTTGGTTTCACATGCACTCTCAAATGCCTTAGGAACATTCTCTTCTGGTCCCAAAATGCATAATTTCAGTTTGGTTTCACATGCACTCTCATATGCTTTTGTATCCTTTTCTTCTGGTCCCTGGGTGCATAATTTCAGTTTGGTTTCACATGTACTCTCAAATTCTTTAGGAACATTCTCTTCTGGTCCCTGAATGCATAATTTCAGTTTGGTTTCACATGTACTCTCAAATTCTTTAGGAACATTCTCTTCTGGTCCCTGAATGCATATTTTCAGTTTGGTTTCACATGCACTCTCAAATGCCTTAGAAAGATTCTCTTCTGGTCCCTGAATGCATAATTTCAGTTTGGTTTCACATGCACTCTCAAATGCCTTAGGAACATTGTCTTCTGGTCCCTGAATGCATAATTTCAGATTGGTTTCACATGCACTCTCATATGCTTTTGGATCCTTCTCTTCTGGTTGCTGGTGCATCATTTCAGTTTGGTTTCAAGTGCACTCTCAAATGCCTTAGGAACATTCTCTTCTGGTCCCTGAATGCATAATTTCAGTTTGGTTTCACATGCACTCACCAATGCCTTAGGAACATTCTCTTCTGGTCCCTGAATGCATAATTTCAGTTTGGTTTCACATGCATTCACCAATGCCTTAGGATCCTTCTCTTCTGGTCCCTAAATGCATAATTCCAGTTTGGTTTCACATGCACTCTCAAATGCCTTAGGAACATTCTCTTCTGGTCCCAAAATGCATAATTTCAGTTTGGTTTCACATGCACTCTCATATGCTTTTGGATCCTTCTCTTCTGGTTGCTGGTGCATCATTTCAGTTTGGTTTCACATGCACTCTCAAATGCCTTAGGAACATTCTCTTCTTGTCCCAGAATGCATAATTTCAGTTTGGTTTCACATGCACTCTCAAATGCCTTAGGAACATTCTCTTCTGGTCCCAACATGCATAATTTCAGTTTGGTTTCACATGCACTCTCATATGCTTTTGTATCCTCTTCTTCTGGTCCCTGGGTGCATAATTTCAGTTTGGTTTCACATGTACTCTCAAATTCTTTAGGAACATTCTCTTCTGGTCCCTGAATGCATAATTTCAGTTTGGTTTCACATGCACTCTCAAATGCCTTAGGAACATTCTCTTCTGGTCCCTGAATGCATAATTTCAGTTTGGTTTCACATGCACTCTCAAATGCCTTAGAAACATTCTCTTCTGGTCCCTGAATGCATAATTTCAGTTTGGTTTCACATGCACTCTCATATGCTTTTGGATCCTTCTCTTCTGGTTGCTGGTGCATCATTTCAGTTTGGTTTCAAGTGCACTCTCAAATGCCTTAGGAACATTCTCTTCTGGTCCCTGAATGCATAATTTCAGTTTGGTTTCACATGCACTCTCAAATGCCTTAGGAACATTCTCTTCTGGTCCCTGAATGCATAATTTCAGTTTGGTTTCACATGCACTCACCAATGCCTTAGGAACATTCTCTTCTGGTCCCTAAATGCATAATTCCAGTTTGGTTTCACATGCACTCTCAAATGCCTTAGGATCCTTCTCTTCTGGTGCCTGAATGCATAATTTCAGTTTGGTTTCACATGCACTCTCAAATGCCTTAGGAACATTCTCTTCTGGTCCCAAAATGCATAATTTCAGTTTGGTTTCCCATGCACTCTCATATGCTTTTGGATCCTTCTCTTCTGGTTGCTGGTGCATCATTTCAGTTTGGTTTCACATGCACTCTCAAATGCCTTAGGAACATTCTCTTCTGGTCCCAGAATGCATAATTTCAGTTTGGTTTCACATGCACTCCCAAATGCCTTAGGAACAATCTCTTCTGGTCCCTGAATGCATAATTTCAGTTTGGTTTCACATGCACTCTCATATGCTTTTGGATCCTTCTCTTCTGGTTGCTGGTGCATCATTTCAGTTTGGTTTCACGTGCACTCTCAAATGCCTTAGGAACATTATTTTCTGGTCCCTGAATGCATAATTTCAGTTTGGTTTCATATGCACTCTCAAATGCCTTAGGAACATTCTCTTCTGGTCCTTGAATGCATATTTCAGTTTGGTTTCACATGCACTCTCATATGCTTTTGGATCCTTCTCTTCTGGTTGCTGGTGCATCATTTCAGTTTGGTTTCACGTGCACTCTCAAATGCTTTAGGAACATTCTCTTCTGGTCCATGAGGGCATCATTTCAGTTTGGTTCACATGCACTCTCATATGCTTTAAGAACTTCCTCTTCTGGTCCCTGCGTCTATCTTTTCTGTTTGGTTTCACATGCACTCTCATATTCTTTAGGAACATGGCATAATTTCAGTGTGGGATCACCTGCACTATCGCATGCTTTAGGAACATTCTCTTCTGGTCTCTGGGTGCATCATTTCAGTTTGGTTTCACATGCACTCTCATATGCTTTAAGAACTTCCTCTTCTGGTCCCTGCGTCTATCTTTTCTGTTTGGTTTCACATGCACTCTCATATACTTTAAGAACTTCCTCTTCTGATCCCTGCGTCTATCTTTTCTGTTTAGTTTCACATGCACTCTCATATGCTTTAAGAACTTCCTCTGCTGGTCCCTGTGTCTATCTTTTCTGTTTGGTTTCACATGCACTCTCATATGCTTTAAGAACTTCCTCTGCTGGTCCCTGCGTCTATCTTTTCTGTTTGGTTTCACATGCACTCTCATATGCTTTAAGGACTTCCTCTTCTGGTCCCTGCGTCTATCTTTTCTGTTTAGTTTCACATGCACTCTCATATGCTTTAAGAACTTCCTCTGCTGGTCCCTGCGTCTATCTTTTCTGTTTGGTTTCACATGCACTCTCATATGCTTTAAGAACTTCCTCTGCTGGTCCCTGCGTCTATCTTTTCTGTTTGATTTCACATGCACCCTTATATGCCTTTGGATCCTTCTGTCTGGTTCCTGGCCGGTTGTTGTATGCAGACCTTCTGAGCTTGACTTCAAACTGAATTTTCTATGCAGTGTGACATTTTCTCCTGGTTCCTACACATAGCTTTGCTCAGTTCAACTTCACAAAGTATTTCAGGTGCTTTAGGTACATACCCACGTTTTCTATGCTGTTTTAAACAATTTGGCATCTCACATGTGTTTGGGACTCTGGCCCCATGATTTTCCTCCACCCCGTGCCTTTTCATTCTTTCCTCTGACCATGTCTCTTTCCTGAACCCCCCTCGTAAGGTTTTGTTTCCACCTCCATGTTGCGCCTAGCAGTTGCCATTCGTAGCCTTTGCAGCATCCCGATTCTCCTCACTTTTCCATATCCAGCATCCGCACTTATACAACAAACACTCCTCCTTCATGGATTGGGTCACACCACTTGCATCTCCCTTCCAGTGTGTTTTATGACCTGGGGTTTGCAAACCTAAAAACTCTTACCGGGAGAACTCTTGTCCTCACCAATGGCCAACACCTCTTCATCGGTCGTCATCCTGCATAACAATTCTGGCATGGCAGCCATTTTGTCTCTGGAGGATATCTCAGGAGCAACGTGCTTGCCTTGGAAGCGAGACATCATGGAGCACCGCAGTTTCGGTTCCCGGGTCTGCGCTTAGAAACCTCTGGGTATTAAGCGCGATATAAATAACCTATCATATAACTCCAACATCATCATGAATCCTACCTCTTCCTACTACAACACACATCCTCCTTATGTTTCCAGCCCTTTTTTCTTCCTGTGATGCCACACACTGCTTCATGGATGTAAATATCACGGGCCCAGCTAAGAAAGAAAAGAAAAGATGTATTCCACATGCCCGAGAAGCTTCTCACCATTTGTAGGAAAGAAACACAAGGAAAAAATGGAGTCACTCTTCCAAGGCACGGGCCTTATCGATCTCATATGATACATTCATTGATTTTGTTTAAAAAGTGTTATGTTCATGATGCAAAAAAAAGTAAGCCCTCGAAGCCCTTGAAAATTCCTGTAGACAAGAACGTTTTTAACACCATAACGATTGAGGAACAGCCCTTTCTCAGGTAGTCATTTATGAGCTCTGCAGAGTGTGGCATCAAAGAAAATGGTGAGTAGAAGGAGTGAATGTTGACTCAATGACTAACTGTTGCCAAAATTCTTGACTGTTGTTGGTGATATCAAAGGGCTGAGTAGTGGCCATCTTGTATGTTCTGTGATACGGGTCATTGTGAGGTTGCCTGTCCGGAAACAACGGTACCAGTAAGCTTGCTGGTACCGTTGTTTCTATACCGGCAAACTACAAGTTCTGCAAGTGGGTGCCTTTTCACCCACCAGGTCGGACATGGCAGGCGGAAAGGCACCCGCTCGCAGACCTTGACGGTTGCACTGGCACCATTCATGAATGGTGCCAGTGCATCCGTCCTCCCCATTCCCATTCGAGTCCAATGGGTCTCGAATGGGAATGGGGAGCAATATTTTCCAGTGCCCGGCAATGAAGAATTACCGGGACCGCCGGGGCTGTAATGCCCCTGTAAGTACTCATTGCCGGGCGCCGGCAAAAAATGACTCCGGCGGCTACCGCCGGACTCATAATGAGGCCCAATGTGTATTAATCAAAGATGTACTTTCACAGAAAAAACACATAGGTAATATTATTTGAACTTTGATGGTGGCTGTGTAGGAAGACCGTCAAACCTTTCAGAAATCTGATGAACTGAATATTCACGACTCGACGTTGACTTGAAGTTACATGTTCAGTACATCACAGCATCACTCCCTTTGGCACAGCTTACGCACTCTTGGAATGCACTAAATGATGTATGCCAAGCTGTAAAGAGCCTGGTGGAAACATTGAACACGATTGCATCAGATGCCCAGGGTAAGGGATGCTCCAAAACACATCTTTGAATGTATTCCTATGGGCCATTTGGTATGATTTTCCCTCGGAAGCAATGGGACTATTTAAATCTACAGACAATCTTAATATAGCTTTTGCTGTATCACAGTTTATTTTCATGGCGTGGCTCAAGAGATCAAAAGCACTAGGGCCTTTCAAGACACAAACATGAAAACATGGTGACGTGTCTTATGAATTGTGCTTTTTATCTTATTAAAGAGTTGATTATACGTTTTAATGAAATCTGTATTCATGGAAAATGAAATGTGGTGATGGTAATACGTTTTAATGACAAACGCTGGTTTTAAAATAGCTGGTGTTAATTGTATGTTTAATATTAGATTTTATACTCCATGCTTTACTGTGAATATTATTCTTTGTTTGTTGTATGGTTATATGACACCTGCTCTAAATAAACTAAACTATTTGACTGTTTGATTTGTGTGTGCACATGAGAACCTTTTTGGATGGCATCTAACAGCATTTACCCACTGTGACTTGCCTTGAAGGTTATTGGGCTTATGCGACCTAAACACAACTGGTTCAACTTTGAAGCAAAATATAACTATAGGCACACAATATAATTACAAACCTAAATTACTCCTTCCCTGCACTTAAGAAATTAGAGCCGGAATGCTCATGGCAAACTTGCAATGCAATTTTCACCAGTACTTGTTCCAGTCCCACTCCCCTCTACAATCTCAAAATGCAAATGGCCAGTAGTGTTAGTTTATTATTATTATTTTATTTATTGCATTTGTATAGCGCACCTAACCCTCAGGCATCTGGGCGCTTGAACTTAAGAATGTGGTTACAGATAATACTTAGTTATACAGGTCAGTTAGGTAGTTATACAGTACAGTGATGTAAAACAGTTGCTAAGGTAATGTCTCTGTGCAAAGATGAGTAACGACTAAGAACAGGATGACAGAGATAAGTACAGGATAACAAATGACCAGTCCGCTAAGCGACTCAAGGGGCCTCATTACACGGATGGCGGAGAACCATGGCGCTATTAGCGCCATGGTGCATGCCGGTAAAATACCGGCACTGCCTTGGCGGAAAGGGGAATTACCGCCCCATTCCAAGGTTGGCGGGGTGGTAATTCCCCCTTCCACCATTGCCCTTCCCCATTCCCATTTTTGCCCCATAGGGCATAATGGGACTGGGGAAGACGCTAATTATGGTACCGCAAATTGCGGTACCGTAATTAGCTCCCTGGGTCCCTTTGCGGGTTGGTTTTCAACGCCTGCAAAAAGCAGGCATTAAATCCTCCAACCCGCAAAGGGACCTCGTAGTAAGGCGGTAAGGATTTACCGGTACCGGTATTTTACTGGTACCGGTAAATCCTTACCGCCATCCGTGTAATGAGGCCGAAGGACTCCTATGGGTAGGGAGAATGCTACTTGGTGTCCTGCGTGAAGAGCCAGGTTTTTCGTTTTTTACGAAAGGACAATACTGAGGGATCCCTCCTTAGTTCAGTAGGCATGGCGTTCCAGTAGTTAGCTGCTATGACGGGGAAACTGGGGCCACCTGCTTTTTGTCTTTTATATCTTGGTGTGGTCAGTTGCCCCAGGTAAACTGAGGGGGTGGGTCTGGCTGGTTGGGTTTTAGTGATCAAACTAGACAGGTAATGGGGAGCCGTGTTAGATAGGCATTTGTGAATTTAATGCGGTGTCTAACTGGTAGCCAATGAATGTTTCTTCTGAAAGTGGCTATTTATTTATTTATTTATTGCATTTTTAAAGGGCTCACACAGCGCATGGGCACCGCTCCACTGTTACAGGAAGTTGCGTAGTTGTTTTTGTCTTAGTTTCGTATTTATAATGCGCTTAAACACCCAGAGGTTTCTAAGCGTTGACCCGGGGATCGAACCTGTGTTGCTTCGTGTCATCTTGCTTTCAAGGCGAGCAAGTTGCATTGCGCTGAGCTACTCCTTAGACTGTTAGTTGGCACTAAAGCACCACCTTTATGCCAACACGATTGCATTGGAAAGCAGCTTAGGAGGGGGATGGCATCTGAGGAGGGACACACAGCTTGCAGATGCTGTTTTGTTATGTACTCACCCATTGAATGGCCATGTTAATATCTATGGCTATTTCCACCCATTCCATGCCCCTTCCCGCCCAAAATACATCCTCCTGCAATTTCTTTAAGCAAACATTATGAAGAACATCAAACGTAATGCTTGAAATGCCTGCCAATCTTATTTCCAAGCAGTCTTCTGAGAATTAATGGCTCGATTGGAGTTGTAAATGTGCTACTTGTGTTATAAAAGTGTCTTAACCAAGTGTGCCTTCTGCCACTTGATTTATAAGCAGAATCGGTGTACTTCATTGAAGTCGTGTTCCAAACAAGCATTGGCTAGGCCAACGGTTTTGACTTGTGTATAGTCATCTGCCAGACACTTATTTCATATTCCTAGGTAGTCTCACTATTTTAATGTTGCCGTTAATGGATAGTTAGTGCTATTATGGAAGGGACTGGCAAATGCCTATCCCATGCCTACACACAAGCCAGCACTGATGGAATTGACAATACATGTTTGTTCATTATACATGCAGGAAGGAGGCACTTAACTTTCCATCCTTGCGAGATTGTTGCAAATATCACCATTGATTATCAGAATAAATACAGCTATTAAGCGCCAAGAGACAGCTAAGATTCTATTCTTTGCTATATAAAAGTTTCTGGTTCCTATTGTTGCTATCAGAGTTTGTTCATTGAAATCTCACATCACAATAGAATCCCTCCTGCCTGTATTTCTTCTGTGTTGAGTCATGTCTGAGAAATCGATGGCTGAGTCATTGTTGAAAACACCAAGGCCGGCAAAGACGTTCGCTCCGCTCTGCCCTGTTTGTAATTTAATTAAGCCCTGCCACTGTCTTTTTGTGTTTAATGAGATCAGGGTGGCGGCAGTGGCAGCAGTCCTCGTGTCTAGGAGACAGACGTGGGCGTGCAAGCGATGAGCTGCAATCCCCAATGGAAGATGAATAGACTACACCAAAAGCAAAGTACAGAACATTGTCCCCATTACCCATCCTGCTCTGGAAACTCCCTGCTTTATTTTATTTTTCTATTTTATTTTATAATTTATTTTGTAAACCTAGCTCAAGAGCAGTGGAGAACTTTACAAGGTGTGGAAGCCAGCATTGGGTAAGGCTTTTCTGGACAGTAGTGCACTGCCCTTGCCAGAGAGGGTGAGAAACTTGGATATACTCATGTGGGAGACTTGAGAAGGGCCGGATGCATGCTTGTGAGCTGGTTTAGGAGGGCATTTCCATCAATTTGGGAGATCATGTGAGGCTGAACCACTGTGCGGACGTTACGCATAGGCTGCTGCCAAAAATGAAGTCTTTGGATTTGGCTTAGTCCTGCAGCTGTGGGGTGAATTCTTCTAGTTGCTTATTGTGAAGCCACTTGTGTGTGTTCCCTTGTTTGGTAAAGGGACCAATGATGATGCATTCAGTCTTGGAGGGGTTAATCTTAAGGCAGGCCTTCACAATGTAGGTTTGGATGATAGTCAGGCACCCAAGGAGGTTAGTGATGCCCTAGGGGCCTTTGACCTTGATGCACAGTTGTGTATCATGGGCATATTGATGAATGGTATTGTTGGGGTCTTTTATGAACAATTGACAGAAGTTTCATGTAGATGTTATAGATGATTTGGGAGACGATAGAACATTGGATGACTGCACATGTGACTGGGAATCTTTTGAATCTGAACAGACCCATCTATTTGACTTGGTTTCTGCAAGATAGGTGAGAAGCAAACAATTTATTACGGCACCAGAGAAGCCCATCCTGTCAGCGAAGAAGGTGAGGAGTGTCTGATGGGTGAGAGTGGGCCTCATTAGTAGGCTGGCGGTAGCCGTGCTTGTAGTACAGGCATGGCTGCCGCTGTTTTTTTTTTCTTTTTTCGGTGCCCAGCAATGGGCAATTACCGGGTCATTACGGCCTTGCCAGAGCAGGTATTTGCCCATTCCTGGACGCCGGAAAAAATGCGTCCCCACTCCCATTTGAGCCCCATAGGGCTCAATGCAAATGGGGATGCCGGATGCACCGGCACCGTTATAAATGGTACCGGTGCATCCGACATGCTCTGCTCGACGTTACGGCCACCAGGTCAGACCTGGCGGCCACAATGGCACCCGTGAGCAGAACTCGTAGTTTGCCGGTCTGGGAACTATGGTACCGGCATGCTTACCGGTACCGTAGTTCCCAGAGCAGCAAACTTATAATTAGGCCCAGTATCAAATAGAGCCGAGAGGATAAAAGGATAAGAGCACAAGCCAGCCTTGAAAATGAATTACAAGGTGCGTTGGATTTTCAGGGGTACCAGGCTACCTATCCCAGCACTGAAGAAGAGGGCGGGGAAGACCATTTTGATGCCTTTCTATCCGGTTACATTTGGAGCTTAGCTGGCAGGTTGAGCCATGTGCGACAGGCACCACAGATCTCCAGTTCTTAAAAGTATGACTGGGCAGGGTGATCAGGTTTTCTTGCTTTTAACATACATAATCACCCTAGTAGTATATCCAAGCAAAGCACAGTAGAGTTGATATAAGGATTGGTCAGTAACTTTGAAGAAAGTGGCAGTGGGGAAATCTGCATCCTCCTGGCTGGGGACCTACATTTGCAATATGAGCCAATAAGAGAAATAGAAGGGTTTTTGGATGATGAAGACAAGGCCTGGGATATCCCAACCTTGATCTCATCCACACTAAAAAGATCTCACCCTAAGGCTGTAGTTACGGCTAGAATGTTATACTTTAAACAGGTTGGAGTTGAGGGTGTGTAATGGTCAATTCCGAAGTGATAAACCAGCGAAAGATAGTTATGGGTCAAAACTGTTCTTCCAGACTGGATATTGCCTTCATTACCTCTAAACACTGGTGGTTGGTGTGCAGCTTTGAAGCCTTGGAGCACCAGAAGATGGATCATAAACCAATCTCAGTTGTACTCAGTGACCTTACTGATATTAAGCATATGTACTCTGGAAGAGATAGGCCATTGGCTACAGATGTTGTAGGTCAAGCATGGCATGCCCTCACGTGGGCCAAGTTAAATATGCCAATATGTTTGCACAGAATCTACCAATTGATACTAACAAATCTTGAGAGTTTGTGTGCAGTAGACCTCTAAGACTGGGAAATAATGGTTGGGTTTAATGAGTTTGTTATTCAGATCCAACCAACCATTAGTTACTTGCCCCAAGTGGATGACCTCAAGGCATGCAAGAAAGAAAGAAAGAAAGAAAGAAAGAAAGAAAGAAAGAAAGAAAGAAAGAAAGAAAGAAAGAAAGAAAGAAAGAAAGAAAGAAAGAAAGAAAGAAAGAAAGAAAGAAAGAAAGATTTGACCCAGAATGTAAGCTGGCCAAAGCTCAGCTAGTGGCTTGCCTTAAAGGTAATACCAGTGTATATAAGTTAAGTTTATGCAATAAAAGGGCTTGCTATAAATCCACTCTGAAGAGGAAAATGGAATTGTTCATGCAGTCAAAAGGGGCTAGCCTACATCAGAGTGACACACAGACATTCTGGAGTTTAGTTAGTGATAGAGGGCTTGCAGGGGAGAATTGTGTCTCATGTAGCATTACCCCAACCACCTCGAGAACTCATTTTATCGTATTATATGAGGGCAACGAGAGTGAGGCTGTAGACAATGGTGGCCCACACCAATCTACTGCCTCAGTTAACCCAGAATTTTGACATGGTACCCTTTCTGCTCAGTGTAACTGACAGTCAGGAACATGGAGGGAAGGTCTCTGGGCCATTTAATATTCCAATGGATCTCTACAAAGATGAGATGTCTATCTGGGCTCTGGGTTTATGGCGACTGTATAATGTTCTTATTCATTTGAACATTGTTCTATCATCTTGGAAAAGCGCAACAACTGCCAATTTACAAAAGCGGGGGCACTGGAAATGATAGACCGATTTCGCTATTGAATAGTAAGAGCAAGACTTTTGTGAAAGCAATCCTTAAACATCTCCAGGACTGGTTGTATGCAAATGAGATAATTGACTCCCTTCAGGCAGGATTTCAAAGGGGGAAAAGTAAAATCGACCAGAGCTTTCGCCTATTCTTGCTTGTACAGAAATATACCACATTGAGACATTCCAAATTATATGCTACTTTTATCGATTTTAAAACAGCCTTTGATGAGATCACTCGGGACATCTTATGGCATGTTTTATCCAGCAGTGGAATTTGGGTCACTTGTTATCCATAGTCCAACTATTGTATTCCCATAACAAGACTGTGGTCCAATTGGGCCTGGGGGAAGATATAACTGAACCCTTCCTTGTGAACAAGTGGGTGAGGCAAGGGTGTGTCCCTGCCCCCCTCTTGTTCTCCATGTATATAGATGAGCCATCGCTTTTGGATCCTGACCCTGGGGGTGGAGAAGCGAGGGAGGCTCGTCTGGGTGGAGGGTCGTTGAGGATTTGGAGTGGTTTGCCCACAAGCGAGACATGGTATCCCCTTTTCCCTATTGAAGACCAACCTAGCCTCCCCCGGCCTTTATGGGCTATTGTAGAACCTCTCCCCTCAATTGCTGTACCTTTTATAGTACTGAGACGAGGAAGAGACCACTAAGAGTAATGAATACTAAGATCTAATTTCCCGACTTTGGTACTGGGACAAGGAAGATGCCTGCAGAGTACTTGCAAGGTCAAGCATGTCCCTTGAATGAAGGTCAGGCAAACCTATTTGGAGATGCACACCTGCAAATTGTCAAGTGGTTGCAGGTGTATAAATGGAGACTAGTGGAGCAGGAAGGAGAGCAACAGGGAGGCCTGTGTAGGAGAGACCAGGGGACCATTTCCATGAGGAGGCTTTCTAGGTGAGACCTGAGGAGGAGCCAGGACTCTGGCCGATATTCCTGAGGTGTGGGAGCCTCCATGTAGGAGATCGAGCAGCTGGGGCTGCGAGTAAGCAGGAGAGAAAGAGGATGCCGTGTGCGTCCACACTGAAGCAATGAAGGTGCCAGCGTTTGCAGGATTCCAACTCGCGTACGAGCAGGGTTTGCCAAGGTTTGAGCTCAAGCTGAAGAAGCGAAAGGAAGCAGCAGGAGCAGGATGCTGAAATGTAGTGTGTGTTGGGGAAAGCCACTCAGAAGCCAGGGTGCTCCGGGTGGGCTGCGCATGAATGACAAAGTGCTGTATGAATGAAATCCTCAAACCAAGATGAGTTTATATTGGATACTGAACTGAATGAAAACCTGAAATTAAACATGTTGAATACTGAGCTGAAATACAACTTCATGAGCAAAGCAAGTAGCTAATGAAAGTCAAGAGGGAAAGTGCTCACATAAAAGAAAACTATGGGAGAAAGAGCAAATGTGAAAGAGTGCAACAAGAGGTGGGGCATGATCAAGACCACCACAAAGTGAATCTTATGAATGGATGCAGTGCGGCAAGGCCAAAGACTGACAAGAGGTGTGTAATAAGTTATGACAAAGCCATGAGGCTAACTAGGAGAAGGCAGAAGACTATACAAATGCACATAAAGTCAAGAGGCCGACAAAGAGGAACTAAATGAATGGGAATTTGCAGACAGAGGCAAATGCAGAAGAACCTGTTGGGCTGAAGAAGCCTTGGGGTCCTGGTTGGGTGACCTCTGATGGGTGGACCGTGTGATCTGACGACTATGCCTAGACCAGTGAGCCCTGCATTGTGAAAGCCAAAGGCATTATGAAACAAACCAAGCAGGAGCACTGTAAGTGACCTTATGACGCAAACTAGATGGAGCGTCAGGTTGACCTAGTGCTAAGTTGAATTTTGCAAAGCTGAAACAAACATTGGTTGCTAGGTTGAAGTGTTGAGGAAGGGAAACCTGAGACTTTATGAACTGTAAAGTGCTATCTTGAGGACGGAGCCTCAAAACCCCTTTTCATTTGAACTGTGTTGCTGTGAACCTGGGGAAGGGATCCTTGAGGATTTTGTGGAACTGTTTGAGCTTGAGCAAGGTAATCTTAAGACTTTTTGTGGATCTTTCTTGAACTCATGGGAAGGGGAGCTAAAGAGGAAGCTAAGAGCTGGAATAAGCTCAGAACTTTGTGTTGATCAACATTTCTTTTATGATTGACATCCCTACACACTGTTTACCTTTAGTTGTGAGGGTAAGAATAGGCTGTGTACACAGACATACTTTTAACTTGAACTCTTTAACTCAGACTTTTCTTAGTTTCATTCAGGTAGGGAAATGCCACCTTATTATATAGCAAGTTAGTCCTTCTACCATTCTGACATTTGAGTTGATAAACTATTTTGATGTGGACTTTGAATCTGTTGTCTGTGTCTTGCTTCATGATCCCTTCATAATACATTTTTCAATAAATGAAAAGAGCTCAGGTTTGAAGTGAACATAGGGAAGAACAAGGCTTTGGTGTTTAGGCCCAAGTTTTGCAAACCCCAAAAACTATGTGTTGGTGTGAATGGCAGCAGACTGGAGCAAGACAAGTTTTATGATTATTTGGGTGTAAGATTTACAGGCAATGGATATTGAACAGCCCAAATGGGTACGCCGTGCAGCAATTTTGATAAATATAATTGGGCAATAAACAAATTCTTCTTTTGCTGCAGAAAGGGTGCAATTACAGCAGCAGGAGGACATTCAAATGTACCGACCCCATGGTAAAACTGCAGCACTCTATGGTGCAGACATATGGGGCTATGTAAACTATGATAAAATAAGCATAACCGAAAATCAATTTGTGAAGAAAAAAATGCTTATGCTGCCCAGTAGCTGTCTGAATGCACAACTTCATTTGGAGCTTCATCTTCAAGCCTTATTGGATGAGGTGCCTTTACATCTTTTGGAGCTCATCCACCCTTTTTAAGTACCGGAAAGTACTCTCCCATGTTACGAGTTTGGAAGGGGCAAGGTCCATTAACATGGCTGATCCATGTGAAGAAAGTTTTGCCCAACTTGAACCTAAGCTCCCTGTGGCCCAAAACATCTTCAATTGATTAATCAAGCAGTGTGAAGGTAAAGAAAGTAGCTCGGAAACACTCACGAGGTCATTAGCTGAGGCCTGTAACCTTTTGTGTACAGGCCTTGAATATCTTTTATGAAAAAACAATGCTGTCGTCGAGCAATATTTGGATGTGATCTCCCTTCCATTGGCACTTATGCTTTTCTGAAAATAAGGCTTAATATTTTCAATGTTGCTACTTTTACTAGACACTGGAGTGGTTAAAATGATTGTACATGCCCAGTATGTGGCTATGAATTAGAAACAGTGATTCGTGGTATGCTGTTCTGCAGCACTTATAAAGATTTAGGAGCAAAGTACAAGGCAACTCTTCTTTTCAAATGACATACAAAATGTTGACCAGGCAATGGTACTTATTAGATAGTTATCTGATATGAATATGGTGCACTTTGTTGCTAAGTGTGTCCATTGTGAATGGCTCCATAGAGTCAGTGCTTTGAATTTATAGAGATCACCCACCTTATAACCTATACTTGCTGCTATAATTTATATTTATATTCCTTCTTTTAAATGTTCCTTACTCTGGATGACTTTATACTAATTTGAAGACTGTGGAACATACTGGTATCTGAATGTACAACATATTAATGAACAATCTTACTGTTCTATTCGTTTTATTATGCTTTTATTGTTTATTGTGCATGTGCCAATAAGACTGAAGTCGAATAAAGACATGATGATGATGATGATGGAATTGAAATGTGTCATCTACCACATGGATGGTGGCATTCTCAGTACTACATTTGGGAAGCTGGACAAGTGTTCACAAGGGAGGCCTAGTTGTTCGAGTTTAGGAAATAGTTGGATTGCAACAACTTTTCCTATGGGCTTCATGATGAACAAGAGGCTTTTGAAAGGTTTCTAGTTAGCTAGGTATTCCGGGTCGAATGTTGGATTCTTTAAGCAGAGTTGTCTTGAGTGTGTCTGTGAATGAGCCCCTGTTGTGGGACACATTCACAATGATGAGTGTTTTGAGCAGGTGACTGATGAATTGTTTGATATTGGAGGCCAACAGGACATTGTCCATTTGGGTGATGGTTCTGAGGGAGTCAAGTGTATCTGAGAGATCCTTGGGAGAGAGAGGAGTGAAGTTGGTCCAAGGGAGGAGTGTGCCTGAGGAGATAGAAAGCAAGAAAGCAGACCTTTGTCCAACTTGGAGTCATTGATGAGAGTTCTGATTTTGTTGATTTTGTTTATGAAGAAGGTATTGATTCCATAACATTTAACTTGTGAAGCAGGCCTCTCAGTGTAGGGTCTGGATTTAGCACATTTCTTAACTACTTCGAATTAGGCTTTGCCCCAATTGGAGGTTGCCTCAAAGCTGGAGATGCAGTAATCAGTCTTAGCCTTGGAGATCATGTGTCCATGGTAGGCACACATGAATTAGAGGGATGTGAGATCCTCCGAGCTACATATTTTTGTGCCACTGCTTCTTCAAGGATCTGACTGAAAATGAATTGGAGGTGAGCTTGGATCTTTATAATGCCATGGCCGATTGGCTTTGGTGCTGCTAGGCTTCCATAGCTTATAGGCATCAATTATCTCTGTGACAGGTTGGTTGAATTATTCTAGAAGGATTGTGACACCCTCTGTGATGGGAAATGTCGTGAAGGTTGCCTCTAGGGTGTCTAGTGGGAAGTTCTTCAAAGTGTGACATTTAATCATTTAGCCTGATCTTTAAGTGGAAATTATGTGTGTGATAAGAGTGAAGGGATCACAGTGTGTTCAGTCTAGTCTAAAGGCAGTAGTTCCATGCAGAAATTGAATGGGTAGGAGACAAGATGAGGTAAAACATGTGGCCTTTGACATGTGTGGGAGAGAGTACGATTTTGAGGTCCATGGACTTGGTCATGGGGAGTAGTGAGACATGCAGATTGCTTGCTGGCTGAGACTCTGGGAGATTGACATCTCAGAGGAAGATAATATTGGAGAAGGAAATTGTTACCAAGCAGAGAAGGTTGTCAATCAAGTCACCTCTCTCCTGAGGTGTCCTGTATATGAGGTGGAAGGTGACCGCATCATTGTGTTTTAAGGGTAACTAGCACAAGAGGGATTTAAAAGATCTGGTTGTGTTTTTTGGGATAACTGAATAGAGCCAGTCAGTTTTAAGGACAACTGCCACCACACCTCTGGGTTTCCCAGTGAGGTTAGTATGTTGAATGCAGTAGCCTGTTGGAGATGGGGATCCCATAGGTATTTCAGGTGGTGACTTTTGAAAATGATAGCACAACAAAGGGGTTTGTGCTTGAGATATTTCACCTCCATTCACAGCCCTCTCTTAGAGGGTTAGAGACATGTTCTTGTTCCATATAACAAGCCCCTGCCAAAAGACTAGGGCTTGGAGGGGTAGGCCATAGGGTACTCCACACACTTCCCTCAGGCCCAGCATCACATAGTGGTGGCAGCATCTGGCTCCTGTGTTCCTCCGACCCTCTAGGCCAGGGAACAAGCAGGGGGCTCCATCACACCACGATTAATCTTACAACACTGTCTGTCCCCTCATCTCTCTCGACTCAACCCTTTGTATCTCAGCCTAAGCAAAAATAAAGCATGATTTACAGGAAGAAACATCAGCGTCTAATTCAAACAGCAAATCATGGGTATGCAAATGAGACCTGCATAATTTCTGGAGCTTGCCACATAGGTACCGCTCAGAGAAATTATACACAAATAAGGCTGCAGAGCAAAGAGCGAGTTTAGCAATCTGGCAGACACGAAGGGGAAGCATTGTAAATTCTCTAGAAGAGCAAATCTGCAAAAGGTATTGGCAAAGCCAGTTTCGGACCACCCTTGTATAGGCTGAGTCCACACATTGCAGAGCTCTCTCTGTCCTCCAGAGGATTCAGCTGAAAAATGTTAGTGGTTAAACTTGAACCAATACCACATATGCTCTAATAGCGAAGCACAGGTGCAGATACTTGATTCAAGCCAAGCTCCAACGGTAGAGAAGGAACTCTAACAAATGGGCAGTTACAAGGCGCTAATGTTGGAGTATGGAGTGGGCCAGTGAGCAGGGGTGCAGAGGGAAAATCAGAGTTACGCGAAAGACTAGGGGTGCAGTAAATGTTGGAGGTGTGGAAGACGTGGAGGGTGCAGGAAAACTATGGTGCAGCTGGAGATGGCGACACAATAGGGATTGGAGGAGTTGGACAACTAGGAGAGGCCGGAGAAGCAGAAAAGCAGAAGAATGCTATTTAATAGTTGGTAGAATATATTTATTAGTAGTTATGTCCCAGGTTTACACGTGCTTCAGCCCTCAGCCTTTTTCAAAACTGGACATGAGCTAAAAGAATCATAAGATCTTTAAGACTGATAAATGTAGTGCAAGACAGAGGTACAGGGATTGGAGGAGGGAAGGATTGTAAGGTTAAGAGAAAAAGAGAAACAGAGAACAAACATGGGAAAATAACATTTTTGAATAGATAAGCAAGTGGGTTGAAACAGTGCAACATTTCACGATTACAATTATTTTAAATCAATCACCACCACATAGATGGAATGATATCGGTCAGTACTCAAAATATTCTACTCACCCCAATGGTTTGTATTTAGTTTCTTGCAGTGATTAGAAGCAATATTTCATACATTCCGGGGGTAATCGCTTTAAATTATAAAAAATAAACATCATGTACCAACGGCATAAATATTACATTCCTTGTTCCGTAATCCTTTTACCAAACATATTCTATCAAGGTTTCTAATCATACTGGTTGCATTCCTTATTCTGTATCCCTAATTGCAATTATATTAAAGAAAGGTTCCTCGTGTCTGCTAATTATTCCTAAAGTTGCATTAATCTTGTGCTTAGAAATTCAGACTATTGCTACGAAAACACGAACAGTTATTATGGTTAATACGTTTCTGACTCACCCTAAACATCAAAGTAGATAGCATAATGCACTGACACACGTCCAAGCCAAATTGATTTATTTGCCTTGGGAGGATAGCTCAGGGGCAACGCGCTCACCTTGGAAGCAAGACGACGTGGAGCAACACAGGTTTGATCCCTGGGCTTGCGCTTAGAAACCTCTGGTATTAAGCATGTTATAAATAACCAATTACAATTATTGCGTGCTGCGATCCTCATAAGAACAAATACAACTCCGGCGGATGTAAGCTCTGCCCATTTTCGGGTCAATCCAAATTAAATGAAGGCCAATACACACATTACAATTTCACATAACCAAGGCCATTTAAATTAAACCCTCTTTATCCACATACTGCTATGAAACTAAAATATATTTGCCTCTATTCCTGAAAGAGACTGAACAGGTACACTTACTCAGAGAAACACCATGGCCCTCATATCGAGTAGGCCGGTAAGGGATACTGGGCACCGGTAAGGAGACCAGTGCGGTAATCCCTTACCGCCCGCCTACGAGGTCTCTTAGCGGGTCCCTTCCTTAAGGCCTGGTCTGACCAGCTGTTAAGGATGGGACCCGTTAAGGGACCTGGGCGCAAATAACGGGCTTGGCATACGCCGGCCCGTTATTTGCGCCCTCCCCATTCCCATTGAGCCCTATGGGGGCTCAAATGGGAATGGGGAATGGTTTGGTAAATGGGGACTTACCGTTCCCTCCAAGTCAGAATGGACCTGTAAATCCCCATTTGACCATACCGGAGATGGTACCGGTATGGGAGGCAGTCATGGCGCAAATAGCGCCATGACTACCACCATACTCGGAATGAGGGCCCATATATGTGAAAAGAGCGATAAGTTGTTTGCTCTTAATTCGCAGCATACTGTAAATGTATCGTTGTGTATACATATAATACCTATCCTAACAAAACAAAGGTCTTATGTCATATGCCCCCAACACTTACCAAAATAAAGGAGTTTAGTTCCCCTCGTAGCCGCAATCTTCATAAGAATCGTGGCCACCATTTTGGATAAAAAAAATACAAATTCGGCAGCTGTAAACTCAGCCCAATTTCGGGTCATACCAAATTAGCTGGGGGTCAATATGGCCACGTGCTAAAAAACAAATGACACGTTCTCAAAGCCTTTAATATCCAAGGCCATTTAGATTAAACACTCTTAACCCGCCTACAGCTAAGAAATAAAAGAATGTGTTTCTGTTCCTGAAAAAGACTACACAGATACGTTTACTCAAAGAAACCCCAAATATGCGAAAAGAGAAATAATTTGCCTGCTCTTAATTCGCAGCATACTATAAATATGTCATTATATATACATGTGTTTTTCCAAAAGATGATAGGCACGTGATGCTTACCTATCATAATAAAGATATATACGTATGTCTAATAAGAGTAAAAAAGTGCCCTATGTTAGCTAATTAAAGATCAGGGCTGCTAAATTGCTACACAGCCTTCACTACCAATACTAAAACCACTCATTAGATTTGCAGTCACAATATGTTTAACAAACTAAGTACCCTGTGTTGTCTAATAGGAGATCTAAACTGCCAGATTGTTGCCCAGTCTCCACTACTCAATACTGTAGGCACTCAGTGCAAACATAGTCAGACTATAATTAAGCATATTCACCTGAACAAACTAATTTCATGGTCAAAATTTAGCCCATTTTCTGTTGCCCTAAGATTACAGATTGATCTGGCTTCCATTTGCCTGGGGAGTTTCTCTTTGTTACCCCTGCTCTTCCTCATTGTAATTTATTTTGGACCAAGAAACTTGAGGTTATGCTTGTTCTCCATTTGGTAACTCCTTTGCCCATGTACTGGCAATGGAAGTCTAGGGTCCTGGCTGTTGATAGATGAGATGTGTTCCCTTATACTTGTTTTCCGTGATCGGATCATGCTCCCTATGTACATTTTTTCACACACACTAATTATTGCGTAGACCACAAATTTTGTTTTGCAGGTCATAAAGTCAGTGATCAACCTCTAACAGTCAGAAAATCTAACTGTTGTGTCAAGCGCATATTTGCACATTGAGCAAATTCCACATTTGTGAAAACAACTTTTCTTAGGATTCAACCAAGTAATTTTTGCTTCTGTCATGGGACTTGGTAGAAAAGATGGACTGAGTTTATTCTTCAAAGTTTGCGATCTCTTGAAAACCACCCTTGACTTATCTCCCAAGTGCCCTGCTAGATGTTTGTCCAATAGTAACAAATGCCAATGTTTCGTGCAAATTTTTAAATCGTGTAATGATTCTGGCAATATTTCATTATGGATTTGATATCTATAGCTTGCATATCCTGGTCCTTCTTATTCCTTTGTATCAAGGTATCTTGTCGATTCATTGCGTTGGCTTTATTCAATGCAGATCGTACATGTGTCCTCACATACCCTCTCTCACAAAATCTGTTTGTTAACAGGTCACATTCATGTTTGAAATGTTTGAAGATACATGGATCTTCACAGTTCCTTCTGGCCCTGATAAATTTCCCCACAGGTATATTCCGGACCACTACATCATGGCTGCAGCTTTTCGCATACAAGGTTGAATTAACCTAAGTGGGTTTCCTAAATGTTTGAGTTTGCAATGTATTGCCGGATACATACATCTTGATATCCAAAAAGCTAATCTCCTTTGTATCATGTGTTCCAGTAAACAATATGCTAAAGTCACTGATGTTAATTGCATTGATAAATTCATCCAGCTGTTGGGCATTTCCTTTTCAGATCATCAAAATGTCAACTATGTATCTTGCCCATAACACAACCTGATTCAAATACTTTGGATTTGTATAAATGACTGTGTCCTCAAAGAGCCCCATGAAGAGATTAGCCAGTGATGGAGCATATATCGTGCCCATTGCCACACCCTCGACCTGTTGGTAATAGGTGTTGTTGAACATGAATTTATCGTGAAGCAGTGTTGCATCCAGCATCTCCATTAACATGTTCCTGTGCTGATAGTCTCAGGCAGAGTTGTCTTTAAATGCATATTGAATGGTTTTAAGTGCCCATTCATGCCTAATCAAGGTATATAGTGCTCAAACGTCAAGTGTGGCCAAAAGATATTCATTGTCCTATTAGTATTCCTTAATAATGTTAAACACACTGGTGGTATCCTTCACATCACTGGGAGAGTAGGTTCCTTATTAGTGAGAAACACCTTTTCAGCAACAGTTAGAATTCCTTGCCTATGCCATTTTGTAGTCAATTCAGCTAGGTGGTCAACCACTTCCTTCTTTGGATTTTCTTTCAATACTTATTTGCAGCCAGAGGTATTTAGATGCTGGATTGCCATTCTAATGTAATCATACCTGTCCATTATAACAATGTTTCCCCCCTTGTCTGCCCCCTTTATAACAACCAAGGTATCATTCTTAAGTGTGTTTAATGACTTCCTTTCTTCTTGGGAAAGATTACCCCCTTTTATAAGATTTAAAATTGTCTCTTGTAAAGCTACAATGTTCATTATTAATGTAATTTGTGACCGCTTTCCAAAATGTATCAATAATGTTATCCTGTGCAAGTTGTGGTTTGAGTTCATGCAACTCGAAATTAGATGTTAAAATTCTTAGTTCTCCTAATAAATTTCTCATCTCAAAATCTTCGGTTTCATTAAGGGATCTTAACAGAAAAGTGTTTTCAATATCTGTTATAGTCAATTGAATGGGTTCAATATTTGGAACTGATTCCTTGCGTAGGGTGACTTGTTTTGCAAAACATTACTTTAGTTTCAATTTCGAATGATTTTAAAAAGATCAATTTGGAGATCAATTGGGTCTATCGATGTTGTGGGTGCAAGAAATATACCCCTGTTGAGAACATTACGTTCTTGGATATTGATGGACCGTTTGTATACATTTACAACAAAATTATTCATGTTCATCTGTTGGTCACACCTCTGACGCTCACTCTTGTTATACGTTTGTTTGGGTCTGTTTCGAGTTGATCTGTTGTGTTGTTTGCCCCCCCTCCTTCATCTCCTCCTGAACTTGGAAATGTCGTGGTTAAGCGCAATGGAAGTTGAACACGGACCTGCTTAGGAGGTGTGTTCTTGTTGCCCTTCCTGAATCTTCTGATCTGATTCATGTAGCCTGACTCTGAAGCTGCCACAGCCACACCACAGCAGGCCCCTGTGGCAATTCACCCGGCTTCAGTCCCTGCTCCGGCACCCATGCATTAGGGCACTAGCACACCCTCCTCGCCATCTCAGGTAGTGCATCTGCAGCCACAACAACATCATGACACTGTCAGGGACCACATCATCAAAGAGGAGGAGGAGGAGGAGGAGGAGGAGGAGGAGGAGGAGGAGGAGGAGTAGGACAAGGGCTGCCGCTTGCTGTGCTTAAACCCAAACCCTCCCTACAGCCCACCACTTCTGCCCATGTGGAACATGTCAGCCATTTGGGCAAGAATAGATGTCATTTAGTGGCACCTAGCATCACTTGAGACACTGGCAGGCCAGCAGGTGGAGCACACACAGGCCATGAGGGACTGCCTGCAAGGGTCATGCCACTGGATTTCCCATTCCCTGTGCTAGGCCACCACTGCCATCACCTCAGTCAGGCAGAGGATGAGGGAACTCACAGAGGGAGAGTCAGCATTTGCTCAGTCTCTAAATGCCTGCATGCTGCTGGTGCTGCAACATATCAATGGCCAGGGGTCTGAGCCCTCCACTTTTGTTACTCCCACAGAGGGGTCACAGGTCAGCACCCCAAGGTGCCGCTCACCGCACCACCTCACTCCTAAGGTGATGGAGCAGGATTTCAAGCCCAAGAGGCACCAGAAGTAACTGTTTGTTTGACATCACAAGGGTGCTTTTGGGATGGTGTTTTAGGGAAGGGTTTTTGCAGTGGGAGAGGTGTTTTGGGATGGTGTTTTGGCGAGTGTTAGTTGACATTACTGCAGTAAATAGTTGTTCACTTGAAGCAATGCTAGGACATTCCTTATTTTGTGCAAGTGTTTTATTAATAATGTAACTGTATACAGAGGTGCGTTGCAAGTGCACATCAATTGGCCTAAAATAAATGTCAATCGGTTCTTGCCAAACCAGACATCCATCCCTACCACCTTCCCAATCAAAGCGTGGCAACACAGCATCCGCAGGTATTGATACATACTCTTCTGGGGTGGCATGTCCTCATCAATGATGTGCAGTAAGGCATAGGGCAGGACAATTTGTCCAACCTTCTCTGGCCTGTACATTAAGGCCCCTCCACACTGTTGTAGGCACCAGAAAACAGCCTTCAACAGGCCCATGGTCTGCTGGATGCAGAGCCTGGTCTGGACGTGTTCCTCATTGTAGGCCACCTCCTGTGTCTTCTGTGGATTTCACACAGGTGTCATCAGCCATGGTAGCTTGGGGTACCCAGAGTCACCTGCAAGGGCAAGGGTCATAGGTGTCAGTCACGGAACATTGTGGATGTGTTGCCCATTACAGTGGCATGTTGATAATCTGTGTGTGCATTTCACAAGTAATGTCACACAACATGATTTACCATGACAGTACTTGCATGTGAAGTCATTCACTCAGGGGGAAGATATGCACTGTCCTGTAATGCATTGTCATGTAACATCATGCCCACAGCTCACACCTAGCACTGGTAGCTTTCAGGGTCTGTGATTGACAGGGCAGAATGCCATGGTGCCTGTGTTGGGCTTGTGCGTTGCTACCATGCATGTGTCCTGATTGGTCATTAGTTGTAATTGTGCAGGTTGTACTTGTGCAGGTTGTCTGCATCTATTTCAAAATGGCTTCACATGAGTTACCTGTGTACATGGCATTACTCCGGTCAGTGTCTCATTCCTTTGTTGCAGTGTTGAAGCATGCCGTTCCATTTATTGGGATGTGTTATGCTGCATTGTGGTTCCTCTAATCCTATGTGTGTTTTACTAGCATGTTGGGGCAATATGCACTGGCGATTTACTGCAGCATTGTCACTCATGTCCTGGTCCTGTGGGTTGAAGGTTGTCATGTGGGGGGTGAGAGGGTAGGTCTTGCATGTACAGGGCCTTGACAGGGCATGCATTCTTCAGTTGTTTGAAACCCCCCCCCCACATGGCATGTCAATTGTGTTGTGAGAATAATCTGTGTGATGGCACTTGTACTCACCCAATATCCAAGTCCATTGCCCTCTGTGCCACTTCATGTATCCAGGCAGTGTGTTTTTCCACAGGACCATGGCATCATAGGTGGAACCAGGGAAGCGGGCAGAGCAGTGTGTAATGAGCAGGTTATGCTTGCAGGAGACCTGGACATTCAGGGAGTGGTACTGCTTCCGGTTGTGTTATACCTCTTCATGTGCCTGGGGGGCCACCAACCCCACAGGGGTATCATCCTGAGCAGTTATCAGGTTGGGCATGCTTCATAGAAATGTGACTTCATGGTGTTGTCCTGTCCCAGGGTGGTGGGCAGGAAGATGCGCTGAAGACATGGCACAGAAGTGCTTCCAGCAGGTGCATGAGCACATTTCAGGATGTAGGCAGAGACATGCTGTGCAGCATGTCCACAGTGTGCTGTGACGTGCCCGTTGCTAAGAAATGCAGAACTGACACACGCTTCAGTAGTGGGGGTATGGCTTTACTGATGTTGATCCTGCTCGCTATGTCATCGTGGATTAGGATGAGCAGCTCAGTGATGGTGTCCCTGTACAGCCAGTACGTGTAATATGGCGGCAATGCGTTTTTTGATTTTGGAGGTAAATCTTTTGGCAGTAATACCGTTGGTGGTAATTCCACCAATGGTTGGTGGTATACTACCGATGGTATTATTGTTGCCTCCTAATTTGGCAGTACAGTAAAAGTGGTGGTAATAGTGCAAAGACTTCTCTTAACGTATACCACCACACTTATAATGAGTCCCTATGTCTGGTCTCCTAGCGTGCATGAGAGTCTCACCATAGTTGGCCATGTTTTCTTTGGGCTCTATACCATATCATTGAGGAGTAATGCTGAAAGTAGTGTTTTGTATCTTACAAGTATTAAAAAAAAGTTTCATTTCTTTCAAATTGGGGATGTGAAACCTGATATACAGTTGTGTTTTCAGTTAAGGCTTATTTGGAGTGGCTGACAAAGGCTCTATTTGTGTGTTCTTCCATTAGTACAGCAGCTGGTAGATTCTAATGTGTTGGTTAATGTCAAGAGGTGAAACCTTAAGTGTATTCTCACCTTTGATGATTCATAAATGAACTTTTGGGCCTCTACAACATGTGATCAGCTCAGAATGCATCAATTGTGAAGCCCAAGTTGAGGACCTGCTGGAATAGATTTTAATGTATTTCTAAGACTATTTCTCTTGAGCTGAGCCCATATGGGTGGAGATAAACCATTAACCATAGGTGTTGAGTTTGGGAATCCTTAGTAGTGCTGGGCCAGAATACTTCTTTGATAACTGGATAAAAGGATCTGGTTGCCAGGTGGCTGAGCTAATGCCCATGGGGCCCTGGGCCTTTCCCATCAGGAATGTGTTTTTCTGTAGGGTGAACAGAAATTAAGCTTATCAAACTCACTGGAAAACCATCATCAAGCATTGGCCAAGCCAATATAAGAACTGCTATCCGGTCATGCAGATTTAAAATATTATTTAATCCCTCTATAACTTCTAACAGTTTAATATGTAATTATGGAAATTTGATATATTGAATGTATGTGTCTATCCATTTATAGTGGGATATTGTGTATATTTTACATTATTTCACATGCTCTAAATTAACTATATTGCAAAATTGAACACAAGTCTTGTACATGTGAAGCTTCAGTTAAAATGATCTGGCAACACGTTCCAGGTAAAAGTAGAACATTCTATTTAGAAAAGAGGCTTTTAGCATGTCTTGCTTGCTGTTAATTCTCAGAACCCAGTCCTTGGACATCCTCACATTTTGGCCCCACATTATCTGCAAGGAATGTTATTATTGATTTATTTCACAGTCTCCATATTTCTTGTGTGCAAAGTTGAGTAAAGTTTTCATGTAATAAATTACCACACTGTCTGTTAATGTTTGGAGAGAAAATGCATCATGTATAATCACATCAACGTACCATTCTTGCACCTCTCACTTTATATCCACCCAGTCTCCATTACTCTTATTTTAATTTACTCTCCTACTATGGGATTTCTTGTTCGTATATTCGATAGGAACATTGTGGATATGCCCTGAAAATATACATCAAAAAGTAATGACAATTACATCCCAAAATAATAAGACTATCAATTCTAAGATATTTCTGAATAATGGACCAAATAAGAGACACCATTATAAGGGTGGGTTTAGAGTTCTATCTAAAACCTGACACAATGGGATTAAATAGAAGGAAGGACAACATATGTGGACATAGACAACAAACAAACCACAAGCCTTTTCCAACAGTACAGATGTGGGCACATATTCTGGAAGCATTACTGAAGCCCTGCAATAGGCAACATACTTCAAGGTTCTCTGGGCCGAAACCTTTCCATTGCCCAGTGGGCCCAAATTCCTGTAGTGAATAGACTAGCAATACACTGCAGCAGTGCCCATCACTAGGCTTACATCTCTGAGTCCACCTGACTCAGAAGAGAAACGAGGCCATGTGCTCAGAGGAGAGAGCCATCGTGTACAGAGGGGTGGTCCTGTCCTCAAACATTTAAACTACACTTGATTTTTGTAGTTACAATTCTGACACTTCCCCAAATTAGTGTTAATGCATCTACCACAGTATGCAATATTGGAGGAAAGTTCAAATCCAAGAACTGGAAAAACAGCTGTAGTGTCCTTTATTAATTAGGCCACATGTAAGCACATTGGTAATTTGGTGTAGGAAACTAAAAATTATACATAGAAACATAAGTAAATTGAACATAAACCTTGTCACCAGTTTAATGAATAGTGTGAATGGAACAACATATATTGCAAATATGTAATGCATATTTCAAAGACATTCCATTTTCAGTGGTGACAGGTTGTCACTAGATTTGGACTGTTTTTGTCCGTGCAGTCCAGTATTCTAAAGTGACTTATTTGAAAATATACACAAGATTCAAGATTCAACAAGTTAGGTACAGTGTGTTAACTGCACACAGCTGTACTGGTGATGTGTAGTGTTTCCTGTGTCCAGTGCTGCAACATATTACATCATATTTGCCAGTTGGACACTGTATTATCACAGTAACATACAATATTTGCACAACACCAAGCTCATATCTTAAAGAAAACTAAAAATAGGGTCGGCTAAAAGGCGACGTCAGCATAAAGGTGGTAATAATGGTTCAAGTCATCGTTTAGGAGAGATTTTGGGATCCGTGCACGATGACAAAGGAAGTTTCGGCTGTAAGGAGGTAGCAGTCTTCTTCTGAGGCCAGGTAAAGCAGGTCTCCCTATGGGTAAAAAACAATATAGAGGTATATTGTTGAGTGTTCCAGAAAGTGGATCAACACTGGGTGTCTTAAAAAGGCCGTGAGAGGCTAAACTGTGCTTTTTTTTTTTTTAGACCCTTTGGTCCCAAACACTGACCTTGCACGTAGATGATGCGGTTCGCAGGTAGGTTTGGTGGAACCGGCGGGGTGGTTGTAGTTAATGTCCTGGTTTCTCCAAAGTGTGGGTTGTGCTATAAGGAGAGCTGTGGAGACAAGACCCCAACCGTGGTTACAGTATTATGTGGCAAAAATTTCCTACATGAGTTCTGAAAAAAGGGGTAGGAACTGAGAGTACCTTGTCTCTATAGTAAGGTTGGATGGAATGCTGCGATGCTTCCGAGGCGAGGATTCAGTTTAAATCGCACAGGCAGGAGATTAGTTTCTGTCTGGAAGTACGAGGGCTTGAAGTCTAAGGAGCGGGAGGCAGAATAGTGCACAGAGGTTGTAAGTGCAAAGTGGTGGAAATAAGAGCAGTTGGTGGAAGGTATAGGCTGGAGCCTGGTCTGGGGGGCTCACCTGGTGGCTCCCAGTGGTCCGCGCTGGCTGGAAACAGTCTGTGCTTGTGCTTGCGTTTGCTGCCGAGTGAGCTGTCTCGGATAGAAGTGATGCGCATGCGTGCTGTAGTAGTGTCTAGTACAGAGGAGAGAGTCAGCCTTTTCTCATATTCACAAACATTATTTAAAACACATGATATCCAATGGTTATCAAGATATGTCATATGATGTTACATTACTGGATCAATACTGCTCACCACTGTCATATGCATTTTCTGCAGGCAGTCTGTCTGATCTGAAACAGAGGTGGATGGGTGAGGCTAGAGGGGAGAGAGGCGACAATGCAAGATTGTTATTGTGTGGTTATGCTCAGACAGACAATACCCAGAGCTCTATCTATTGGTTTGATTCTACATGTTATTTGTCCAAAGCATAGAAGTGTTGTGCCTCCAGAGCATAGACCTTTCTGTACCCAGGGTGCAAGGATAAGACAGCTCGGCTGTGGTATGTAAACTGTTTGGTGCATTGTTGTGGTATTTCAAGTCAGATGGAAGGGAACATTGGATTGCCATGAGTGGTTGTCATAGTTTGAGCCTCAGCAGTTAAGGATGTTAGTGTCAGAGGTTAGAAGAACACTCAGTCGGAGGTTTACAGCATCCATCTGAAGTGTCAGTGGAAAGGTCATGCTGGGAGTAACCTTAGATTTTTAGACTTGTCCAGAGACGACATGTTACTTCGGAAGCAAGCTGTGTGTAGCAGCACATTCTGGATGAGTGTCAGAACAATAGAAAGGAACACAGGAAATGGAGGAATGCAGAGAGTGGTACCAATCATAGAGTGACTGAGATTGATTACCATGGAGGGCTTTGGGAGTTACTTCTTGAGTGGACAGGGTTTAGGTGATGTTTTCTGGGAGCAACAGCACATGCTGCAACTTCCCGATAAAATGGATAGAGCCATTCATGTGAATTGTCAAAGGGGAATGGCCAAGCCCCCTGATTGCATGTGCTGATCCAAATTGATGTCTTGGGAAGAATACTTTGGGGGCTTTGGTGTGTAAGTTGGTGGGGTGATGCCTTGGGTAGTTAGGATTATTAAAGCCATGTTTTTAGCACTATCCCAAATGCAAGCAGATCCTCGATTGTATGAGTCTCTTAGGTAGGGAGTTTCAGAGTTTGGCCATGATGTACGAGAAGGCGCAGCCTCTGTGTCTCTTCCTGATGTTTTGCAGGATTTCCAGTAGTATGTTGTTTGGTTGGTATGGGATGATCCTGTCTTTAGTGAGTTTAACTCCCTGGCCCTGAAGAACTCCTTATGTGATCTATAGCGATGTGAGCCTGACTCCTTTCTTGACAGGTAGCCAGTGGAATGATCCTCAAGTTGGTGTGATGTCTTCCTTTCTGTGGAGTCGGAGTAGACATCTTAATGCTGCATTCTGGACTTGCTGTTTAGTTTAGTTTCTTGGTAACATAATCTGGCATGCCAAGATATATGCTGTTGGTATTGTCGATTCTTTATAAAAACTAGTGATATGGCAGTGAAGGACCTTACAGGAAGGTGAGGAAGGCACTACCTGCCTCTTGGTGAAAGAGGTAGACATTGTTTTACTACAGCATTGATTTGTGGTTGTAGGGTAAGTCCTAGGTTCTCAATGACTTATGAAATGTCAGGGCAGGTACTCTTTTCTGTGGGCCAAGGTATTGCTTCATGTGGGGTAATGTTCAGTGAAGGGATTTCTGTCTTGTCCAGATTTAGTTTTAGGTTATTATTCATCATCCATGTGAGTTGAGTGAGGCACTTTGCTTCAGTGGTTTCTGTGCCCTTGCTGATGGGTATTTTAAAGATTATGTGTATGTCACTTGTGTTGTTGTAGTCCAAAAGCGGAGACAGCTTTTGGTACCAGGGGATGCAGATAATAGGGTGCCAGCGGGAGGCTGGGGGGTCCACTGAGCACCTGGTGGAAGGTGGGGGTGGTTGGCCACCCCTCCTTCCCCACACCCTTACCTCCCGCCTCCGCCACTGACTGTGAGTCTGTTGCTCTTGATGAGCCTTATGAATGGAGACGTGTTTTCGTCTTGATGATAACAGCACTCCGCAGAATGTGATTCTTGAGCTCATTCTATAGATGGGTTGCCAAGTCATGGCTAGCCAGGTCCTGGGCCGCCAGGTATTTTGTTCTGTCCATGAGAAATGACCTCAGTCCATGGGGCGCAGTATTGCACATAAATGGCTATAATAAACTACAGAAGATAAATGCCTTGGTGGAATAGCTCAATTAGCTTGGTCTGCTATCATGGGCAATGGAAGCATAGACTAAATGTGTCCCCCCCACCTTCGGCACACCTGCAAACATAAACCAAGAGTTGAGCTTGCAAATGCCACATACTCCTGTGAAAAGCGTAGTCTAATCCCTCCAATCAACGACCCTGCTATTTCATACCTACCATAATATTGAGGTGAGAGCAATTTGAGTTATTTACCCAATTTCTTGCTGTCAAGGGACTTCAATTCAGCACTACAACTAAGTCAATGCCTGGTCTGGGATGCCCAAGGGAAGCCCTTATATATATATTTTTATGACAAGTTATAATCTGGATGATAAACCCTTATATAACGCCCCTCTCTTTGAATCCCCCTGACATCACTGAGCCAAGAAGTAGGTTTGTTTTGCAATTTACAAATTTATTGGAAAACAAAACAAGATATATATATCACACTTTTAGAAATAAATTAATACTTGATAGCACTCTTATGAATATGACAGTGATCAACAATGAATAATATATACTAGCATACTTTTTGTAATTACTTAGGGGTTGGTAGAGAAAGGATAAGGTAGCTGAGAATACTTTTATAATTTCAAGGAAAAACAATGATGGAAAGAATGCAGCACAGGTATAAACTGATATGGTTTTAACAAGAGATAATGTAATCACTTTTCCCCTTGTAGCAATTCACTCCCCCCCTATGTAATGTAACGAGATGGAAGGTGAGCACACAGTTTTCAGGAATACAATCAAAATGCAATTCAATGTTCAATTCCCCCCAGCAAGCCTAGAACAACCGGTTTGCTTTTAAACACAGGCAAAAATACTTTTCATGGGATTTGCAATGGAGTGAAAATATGCTAAACATGATTTTAATTCCCTATAGGGGATTCAGGGTAGGTGACAGCTACTTTGAATTAGTTTAGGTCAACACTATCAGTGATTCATGAGGGATTATTAGGTTGAAAACGGATTGCAGCAATGCAAAGCAAAAGACAGCAATTTTTTTACAAGTAATCAAATTCAGCTAGTTGCAATTCACGGCACTTTTTCCGAATGCGTCGAGCGTGATTACGGAAAAACTATAAGGAGTAGAACCTTTAGGGTTTGTTGGAAAGCTGAGGATCCTAGCTTTCAAATGAAAGTTAAATCTCGTTCCTAGCACACGCGGTTCAATAGATACGGATGATTTCATGAAGGTAGATTTTCAGAAATGAAATAATGATTCAGAATGGCAAATGACACTTTCACAGCCTTAAAATCAGAGAATGGACACACTATTTCTATGATACAATTCTGGACAGGTTAAAATGGTTTGAATCAGATTATTTTAGACTAAGAGATTGGTTCTGGCACAGTTTTCAGGATACTCACTCCTAGACTTGGAAGGAATGGGCCTCCGTCACAGATCTGGTCAACAGGTTTAGCTGCGGTTCTCTCGCCACGGACAGTCTCTGGTACCGGTTCTGCTCACAGCGATCTGGGTCATCTCTGCTCTGCTGGTCTGGATCTCTGGTTCTGGCAAAAGTTCTTGGCACTGCACAGCGGTCTGGTCTGGTTCTAGTCTGTGGTTCTGGATACAGCACTGCTTTCTGGGTTCTGGCATAGGGTTCTAGCCAGAATCAAACAGCACAGCCCGGTTGTTGAAGAGTCAGGTTGCAAAAGATTTTGAGTCCTGCTGAAAAGGATTCATCTTGTAGTTCAGGCCCCTCTGCTTTAAAGTTCTGGAGTCTGGAGTCTAAGTTCTGGATGGTCCTTCTTGATATTGTCAGGTCCGGCAGAGTGCTTCGCAAGAAATCAGTTTGAAATGGAAAATGAAAGTCCTGCCTGTCCAAAGCAGTCTCTTTTTATGTGTTTTAAAAGTGGGTGGGTCGGCTGATTTTCTATGCCCAACCCTCTGAGGATCCTGATAGGCTATCAAATTTTCTGTCCTCTGACTGGAGAATGGAGTAGTGAGTCAGGATAAGTCAGAGTGATGCTCTTTTTATGGCTGGCTGAAGTCCCTCCCCTTTGCATTTACTTAGAAAAACAGTTTTTCATAACCACACATGCTTCCCAGATACACAAGTTGTTGAAATTACATGTACACATTGCAGATGAATTAAGGTACATTCTTGCCCAACTCTGATCTTCCTAAGAGCTTGGGTTCAGAAATGACAACTTATTTTCATTTTTAGTGGGTTTTGCCATATTGGACATTTACCCAAATGTACACAGAGGTACACCCCCTCTCTGGGCATATTACAGTAAATTACTATGTCTCTAGCATAAACACAGTGTCTACAATATTCATAATTCTTGGGGTTTTGCCTCAGAACATCACAGAGCGACCAGCTGAGTCTTGAACCGTGAGTAAAATTGGCATTTTAAGAATCTCAAAGTTGTACATTTCTGTCATCTGGTTACAATTAGTTATCAGTATTATCACAAAAGTGTCTGGGTCCGACCCCAGAAGCTTGCTGAGTCAGATGGTCACATGGCCTGTTTCCTGACTGAGCACTGTCTACAGTTAAACCTCAAATCAGCATATTCTATTCAATTGAAAGAGTCTATTGTGTTGTGTCCTGCAGGCTGCAGGGAAGTCCTCTCCCTCCCAATCAACAGGGCCATGTGATATCCTGGGCTGTTGCTGGGAAGGGCATGTGTGAATGTTTCCCATGAACAGGCACGTCTTTTGAACTTTTAATTACATAAGACCACCTTCTGATCAATGCACAGTTCTGCAAGGCGGCTCTCCTGTCATGATTTATAGAGCGCCAGCACCGGTCAGTGGCGTGCAATGGTACTGCACCCATTTTTTTTTTTTGACAGCTGTTCTTAAATTTAAAAGGGGAATTTGGCTTGACAGTTATGATCCTTGCTGACAATGTTTTGATGGGGATCCTTGCAGTAGAGTGATGTGGAACACCCCACAAGAAGGTTGAATCTTTATAGTGGTCTTGTGGGCCATGATTTCAGCAAATTTTGACACCAATGAAACAAATATTTGAACAGCTCTGTGTGCAACCAAAGGATGGGTCTGGGAATTGTCAAAAGTGGATGGTGGCTTATCTGTCAGGTTTTCACTGCGCTTTTTCCTGGTGGGCAGCATTGCTTTTTATGCTATCAGCAATGCACAGTGATATTGTAGGGCTCGGATGCATGGGTGAAAACATCCCACATTGCACTAAACGAGATTAATATTCTTGTAATTCAGACATCATAACAAATATGTTCCCTAATAGTCGGTGATGCTTCAGCTTGTAACAAACATGCATCATGTTAGTTCTCTAACTGTTTTCTTATTGAGATAATCATAATATCACATTTTACAGAGCTCTTCATGTCAGATTTCACATGCTCCTGGGCGGTGTAATAAATTATATTACCAAATGAAATAATGCTTAATGTATCGCCTAAACAGTGTAGTCAGGTCTGACAGGATTCAAACTAGTGATCTGCATCTGGTGCCTTGTTAGAGGCAAGTGGAAAGGGCTTCAGGCATAGAGTGATCCCTCCGGCTAATCTCTGTGTGCATAACACTAATGCATGTAACTTTATTGTGTGCCTAGTGTCAGGTGACACCACCACGTCCAGGACATGTGGATCATGTGATCCAATTCAAGAGACCATGCCCCTCACAGTAATAAATCATTTCCAGCTTTACCATATCTGTGTGCAGGTGTCGTAATCTGAGTTGCTGTTAGGGAGCATGTTTGTGCGTATTACCCCAGCGTGAGAGATGATATGGGCGACGAGGGAGCCCAACCGAAGCGGAGCACCTACTGAGAAAAGCAACACAGCACAAGAGACCAGGGACCTGCACCAGTAAGAGGTAACACCTTGTGTTAAACCAGTCCACAGGGGCCTAAAGAGCTGTCAGTGGATCTCCACATCACTCCTCCACCGGAAAGATGGCAGATCCAGTGCCAGCCCCAGCCCCGCTGGCACTAGCGCAGCAGGTGAGGGATTTATTCCCCATACCGCCCTGCTCCCCTTCAATATGACGGATACATGCAACCTGGCTCCCAGGTGGTCCCGATGGATGAAAGAATTTGATGTATAGTTGAACATCCTAGTACCACAAGATGACAAGCGCCTCACCGGTCTACTCTTGCTCACAGCAGGTCCTCAAGTGAGAGACATTATTTTTGAACTACCTGAAGATGCTGAATATTCATATCCAGACCTAAAATGCGTACTGGATGAGCACTTTGCCATCCACGAAAACGTGGACTATGAACGTCACGTTTTCGCCACCATGATGCAGCTCCCTGGCGAAACCATGGATGCATTCATGACATGCCTCAGATCCAAGGTGAAACACTGCGACTTTAATCTATACACAAACGAACAGGCCATACAATCCCAAGTCATTGCAAGCTGCAAGTCGATGGTCCTCAAGAAAAAACTTCTACAGAAGCCACTGTCTACACTGGCAGAAATCATGCTCCTAGCCAGGACATCCACAGCACTTGAAAAGCAAGTATCTAACCAGAGCAATATTCACATCTCGCCAGCAGCTGCAATCAAAGAAGAGTCTCTCAACAAAGTCGTGATGCTGCCAACTACATCAAAGCAGGACAAATCGAAGAAACAGCAGTGCTTCCGATGTGGATACAAATTTGCCCATGAGGGCACATGCTGGGCCATCGGTCAAGAATGCTCATCCTGCAGGTGAATAGACCACTATCGATCCATGTGCCGAAACCCCAAGGCATTGAGACCGAGCCAAGGGGACCCCAAAAACCACAAATACAAATCACCACCTCAACAAAATAGGAAAGAGAAACACTGATATTCTGAGAGGAAGTATGACAGGACTCGATGCAACATCACCTCTGCAGGACCACACCATCTACAAGTGAATCTGAATCCCAGTCCAGCACTGATCAAAGGAAACAAGAACACAGCCCCACGCTACCCATCACCCTGCAAGGAAAGACATTTGACTTCCTTATTGACTCGGGAGCAGCAGTCAATGTAATGTCAGAGTGCAAATACAAAAACTTGCACAAGCACCATGACTGAAAAATACTCGAGTGGACATATATGCTTATGGTGCCAAGCAGCTGCTCCCATGTCTTGGTTCATTCATGACCACCTGCAGGCACAAGGCCAACATGACCGCAAACTCATCCATGTCATCGAGGCAGACGCATCAGGCGGATGCATACTGAGCTTCAAATCAGCAATCCAGAGAGGGCTCATTCAAATCCTGTAACAAATCATGGAAGGCAAATACATAACACCAGCTGCCAGAATTGAAGCACATTTTCCAGCCTTGCTCAAAGGAATAGGTTAACTGAAAGGGTGCAAAATCCAACTGCACATTGACACTTCGGTGAAGCCCGAGGGACAACATTCAACATACAGCAGTAAGTTAAGAATGAACTGCTTGCCCTTATCGAAGCCAACGTGATTGAGCCTACCACAGACCCCACTTCCTGGTTTTCAATGTTTGTGCCAGTCCCAAAGAAATGCCCAGAAGGACAAATACAACTGTGCGTAAACATGCACATGCCCAACCAGGTGATACTGCGGGAACATCATCAATCCCCACGAATCACCAATACGGTGCACCTGATGAATGGTTCCAAGGTCTTTTCCAGACTGGACCTAAATATAGGGTACAACTAGGTTGAGCTGAAGGAAGAATCCAGCTACATCACAAGGTTCACGACACACCTTGGGCTATTTCGCTACAAGCATCTAAACCTTGGAATCTAATCAGCTGTAGAAATATTCCAGGAGCAGATTCCGAAAGTCATCTGCCACATACCACACTGCACTAACTACGGTGACAATATCCTCACCTTTGGGTAATCACAGGAGGCCCATAATGCAACGCTCATGAAAGTCTGCAAAGCTCTCAGCAACGCAAAACTTACACTAACCAAAGTAAAGTGTGCATTTAACAAAGCCACTTTCAAGTTCTTTTGCCACATATTCTCGGAAAAAGATCAAAGCACTGACGGAGCCCCCCACCAAAACAAAGTTGGCCAAGGGCGGTAATTCCTGGGACTGGCAATTTTTTGCACATGCTACCCCCCCCGACTTCACCTTCATCATCGCCCGTCTGCGAGCATTGACCAAGAATGAACGCGAGTTTGTATGGAAGCCAGCGCAGGGAACATCTTTCAACAAGATCAGAAAGGACATTGCGGCGGCAGTATGCATGTCATACTTCGACCCCAATCTGCACACAGAAGGGCTGGTTGAAGCAAGCCTGTTCGGCCTAGGTGGCACTCTAGCACAGCACCCCAGAAGTGGACATGCCCAAAGGAAGATTGTGTTGTATGCTAGCAAGAGCCTTCATGAAGCTGAACAACACTACTTGCAGGTTGCGAAGGAAGGTCTTGCCGTAGTGTGAGCTTGCAAACACTTCCACCTACTCTTATACGGCAAAGCATTCACCATAATTACAGAACATCAGATCCTTGTCACTAACTATGGCAAACCCACGGCCCAAATGCAGCCCTGCATCGCCTACTGAGGCTTACGAATGCAGAATATTGATTCAACATCATGCAAAAGCCAGGTAAAGAAGAGAATCCAGCTGATTTCCTGTTGCACCCACTACCGGGCCTACAACCCTCCAGGAGCATAGCAGATGGCTACGTCAACTATATTGTGCACCATGCAAGACCACAGGCTATCCCCATGGATGAGCTACTGCAATGCATGGCTGAAGACACCACACTTGAACTTGCGGCTGCCAGCATCCAAAGTGGCCGATGGAAGTCGAGGAAGCCCCTCTACAGCAACACTGCACGGTGGACGGGAGACTCTTCCAAATGCTTGCATGATCAAGAGAAGAATGATCTGTGTCCCCGTTCACACTAATCCTCAAGGGTGACCGGATCATACTACCAGTGCCTCCACATCAGAAAGCGGTGGAAATAGCCCACGAATGTCACCAGGGGATATTGTCCACCAAGAGAATGCTTCGGAGGAAGGTATGCTTCCCAGGCATCGAGAGAATCATTTTCTGTGCGTGCCACATCTGCCTCCGCCTGCAACCCCAGACATTCCCTGAACCTCTGCGAATGACGCCAATCCCAGTAGGGGTCTGGGAAGAAGTAGTTATTGGGCCTCATTACAAGTTTGCCAGTCCGGGAACTACGGTGCCGGTAAGCTTGCTGTTACTGTAATTCCCGGACCGGCAAACTACGAGTTGTGCTGGCGAGTGCCAGCACAGCATGTCGGATGCACCTGCACCATTCAGAATGGTGCCGGTTCATCCGACCTCCCCATTCCCATTTGAGCCCTATTGGGCCCTATTGGGCTCAAATGGGAATGGGGAGCATTCCATTCCAGAGCCTGCGAATGGGCAATAACCGGGTCCTGCAGGGCCGTAATGACCCGGTAATTACCTATTCAAGGGTGCCCGAATTTCTCAGAAGTTTGGCGGCAGCCTGCCGGTTTTTCTGGCAAGGTTACCCCCAAACTCGTGATGCCCATTGACTTTTTCGGTCAGCTCAGATCTGCGAAATACATATTAGTTGTCCTTCACGAATACTCCAGGTACCCCAAGATCAAGATCCTGCAGTCCACAGCAGCCACCACTGTGATCCCAGAATTAGAACAAATCTTCTTTTCATACGGCATTCCAAAGCAAATCGGGCAGTAGATTATTTTATGGCGAACATCAGGAGGGCTATGAGGATAGCCACCATCACACACATGCCATTGAACAGTCATTATATCAACTCCTGAGGGACTACCGGAACACACCACATGACACCACAGGAGTATGCCCAGCGGAACAAATGTTTGGGCCCTCAGTCCGCACAAGAATGCCCCACGACAGCAAGGATGGAGAATGGAGAGCCGATGATCATGAAGTACGGGCAAGGGACAAAAAAGAAAAAGACCGGATGAGAATGTATGCTGATCGCCAACAGAGAGCCCGAGAGTCACATTTACCAATTGGAGACCACTTTCTCACAAAGCAGACAGCCTCACACAAAGGGAAACTGCCATTTGATCCCCGACCCCTCACCATCACCAACATGAATGGCTCTATGGTCACAGCCGAATGAGCTGACAAACGTGTAATGAGGTACGCCTCCTTCTTCAAGAAGATACCTCAGCAACACCAGGGAGAGAACCAAGCGTGGAGGGACGATGAGAGTGCTGCTCAAGAAGAGTTGGGGTACACAGGAGATTAAGAATGGTCAGAGGCTGAGAGAAACACTGACCCTGAAGGCAGACAGATGGAGAAGTCCCTGCATGCCAGAGCTGATAGTCGACCCCGGAAGGCCGTCTGGCACCCACAGCGGTGGATTGAGGAGATGGTGTAGGACACTGTTATTTATTATGTGTGGTACCTAGTGTCAGGAGACACCGGCACGTCCAGGACATGTGGATCATGTGATCCAAGTTAAAGAGACCGTGCCCCGCGCAGTAATAAATCAGTTCTATGTTAACCATAGCTGTATGCAGGTGTCTTTATCGCGCGTATTGCCTTCGTGTGGAGCTGACACTTTAGGCCAAGAAATACAAAGATCCAAAGGGAAATGTTTAATGTGGCCACATTTTAAAAATACGACTTTAGAAGAAGCAGTTCCGTTATTGATCACCATAACATAACAGAAAACTGAAAATGTTCTCTTCTGTCTTCAAATCCTCTGCATGTTATAAACTGATCCTATGTTAGCCAATTTGTATGTGCTATGTTCTGGTTTTTATATTGTGGAGCAAAATGTGAAGCCATGGAGCGCTGTACAAGCAGCTTCAGTAACAGGGTGCAATGATACAGACACAATCAGGACGGTAGACGTGTAGGGGTACTCTTAAAGGTACATGAGGAGGGGCCATAAGGAGGGTTACAGGCATGGGGTATAATACCCCAATACAGTATTTGTGCAAGGGTAATAATAAAACGAGTTGAATACCTTGCTGAATGCTCTAACAAGTCAGTTTGATGCAGTAACAGTTTTAGATAAGGCATTATTCAGAATAGTCATTCATATACTGATGTTCTGGCTGGTAACTTAGCTTAGCTGGTTGAGCGCTTGAGCGCTCGCTGTGATCTGCAAGTCACAGGTTCGAATCCCGACAAGCCAACTCAGCCTTTCATCCTTCCGAGGTCGGTAAATGAGTACCAATTTCGGTTGGGTGATATTCTATGTGAATACGTGCTCTGTAAAGCGCTTTGGATGAAAGCACTATATAAATGACATATCATTATCTGATAGAACACATTGTAATTAACGTGGAATGTGTGCTTGCTTAATCATTCCACATCGCGAGATTTGCATAGGCAATGCTATTTTGGATTGTCAATGGCGTAAACTTTTGCATAAACAGCCAAAGTATTATCCAGCACTACACAGTCACTGATTGCATTCCAATAATTGTGCAAATGTTGATGTAAAGTGGCTTGTTTTCTGTTTTGTCTGGCGAGGCGTTGTGTATTGGTAATATTAAACAGCGATTCCTGATTGCTTATTGTCTGCAATGCCAGTATTTGATTGTGCGAGTCTTGCTTAATGGGCTGGGGTGTTAAATTGCTATGAACGTGCACCGCTGAATTATTTGTCGAGTACTACATGGGTACATAGCCCAGCTTCCGTCATCCTCCTCTGGTTTGCCTGGCAACGTGCTTTACATAGCGCCTCTGGCCGGCCGTGCTGTTCTCTTGCCTGGATTTCAATTTCCCTGCAAACAGGGGAGCCACATTAGGAATTCCCGTATAGTGCCGTGGCCCCGAATTTGGGGAAGTGTTACTCTGTTCGAGGCAGCGAGAGAGCAGTGTATTCGAGGTCCCTGGTGGAAGCCTGGCCACCGGAGCACCAGCGCACCCGGCGCCCCGGTCTGCCAAAGTTGCAGTGCCTTTTCCAAAGCTAATTCGAAAACCGATGTGTGGACACAGGTTAACTATTCCTGCACAGGGCTTAAAAACTGTACAGAAGAGGTGTTTGTCCTTGATGTCAAACAAAGCATCTGCTTTAGGTGTCTTTGAAACTAACATGGCTTTTTATAGTATGATCTTCTGTGACTTAATCACACCATTCTACACTGCATTTTCAACACCCAAACAATCAGCAGAACATTTAAAACTACTTTTCATACTGATAACAAAATTCTCAAGGTGTAAATGGGCAAATCAACGTATGTAAAACATGAATGCTCTAAGAGGAACTTAGGTACATGGATGTTTAACACATCACACTTAGGGCCCGATTCATGAAAAAAGAGCGCATTTCCCCCGCAATTGTCACGTGCCGAGAATGACACTGTGCAAGCCTTCGCACAGAATACAAAATGCACACCCCGTGTATTTATGGAATTTACTGCACAAAGTAACCGTATTCGCGAGTCACGCCCCGAACGTCCCAGACGCGACCCCAAGCAAAGCCTAAACAGCCAGAAAAGCTACATTGGCATGCTCACCTGGGCGCGATTGCATGCACCCTTCAAACAGTGTGTGGGGTGCCCCGCAAGCAGACCTGCATCTCGGGTACCCTGTAACTGTTGCCGGCACCCTGACAACATACTTATGATACTTTGTAACTCGGGTAAAACTCGGAAAATCTGTGTGCTAACCCCCATAAAACGTTCCTGCAACCCGCTACACTGCATACACGCATCCCTAAGTTAGATTGGAACCCGGTCTCCATGCCCGTACCCATAAGTCCAACATGAGGTCCCACCTCTGCGCAGCGATTCCTGTGTGCAAGTGTCTGTACACCTGCCTTCGGGTGGCATAGGGATTGAGGGATTTGTGTGCCCATTTTTCTGGAAAGAGGCTGTGCGGGTGGTTCTGTGGATACGTGTCATTTGGCTCAATTGTGGACGCGAGAAGGACTGCCTGCAGCCTGTTCCTCATAATGGCCACTTTTTGCACACTTTCTTCCCCTTTTTCTGTTTTACGTCCCCTATCTCGCGCAGGGTGTTCGACGGCTCGCAGTGGCGTGCCGAGCCAGCGCAACCTCCACGCAAGTCCTGGAAAAGTACTGCACATTCAATTCCAAATCAGTTTGCCTGCCTAAATAGGAATTATTTGTGCTGGGGGAACTAGTTTGTGCTTTTTTAATAATGTGAACCTCTGAAACTTTGTCCAGAGTTTCATCCAGGTGAGTTGGAGGTCAGCCAGCAGTAGACGTCAGAACCCTGCAAGGAAGTGCAAGCTGCTCACATTCGACACGGGACATATAACGTGCCCCACTGCCCTACTTCGGGCTGGCAGGCACCAGGCGGGCAGTGGGGCATTATGAGCTTTTTTTTATATTTCCAGTGATTTTGTGGTACAACTAGAAAAAAGAACAAAATGATTCTTACGGCGCTGAAGGCACGAGGAGCAGTGTGCGGTGTGGGTCACACTTTCATATGTCACTTTCCAGAGAGTCGATCATTTCAGACATTTCCTACATCATGTCGCTCAAGAGCGGACTTCAGTGGGAAATGGTGATGGCCAATTGCTCGTGTAGTGCAGATGGAAGGGGACACGTGAATTGTTTCTGCCAAGCATTCCACACATTTTAAATACTCTGCTGACTTACACTCACTGTCTGATCAATCGATGTCTCGCTGTAGGCTTCCTTACAACTTCCAGCAACCTTGTGGTAGACCTCCACCAGCACGCAAGGAAATTAGTTATACCTAAAAAGTCATGTCGGCGAGCCAGCTCGTTTTCTCCTAATTCTCTCTGGTATGGAGCGATAGTTGGACATGATCAAGCAATACTTATAACATCTAAATGCACTCATTTATATCTCGGACATCTAAAAACAGAACCCCCTGCATGAGTCCTCTGATTGCATTGGCAGATGGTGAATTCCTAAAGTGTCGTCCTGTTTTCTCTGAATAGGCATGATCAGGCATAACTGCCTAATGCCTATTGCCAAAGGAACGAAGCAATGCACGGTCTTCTCCCCTAGACATGTATGTTGGGAAACATGGGTCATTGGGCCAGCTTCCTACAATGCAATGTCAATGTTGCCCCAGTTAAGCACACTGGAAGCAAGCACACTCTGAGAGGGGATGTACGTTGCCTGCTGTCTTGCCCACATGCCATTCTCATTTACCCCAGTTTTGCATCAGGTTTTCACAAACCATAGAATTGTGGTCCTGGTATTTCTTTTTGTTACAGGTGTATTTGATGCACCTTATGACAGGTTTCACTGCAGGGTACTCTTTGTCCTATGTTCATAGATGAATGTAACTTTGATGCCTTTAGTCTGGTTGTATTCTCCCTAGAAAAACTGGTTGAACTCTGTTATTATTTCCATTATTTTATTCTGGTAGGTACGAGTAGCAATTCAAAGAGATGCCATTATCATCAGAACTGGGAGTTGGCTCAATTGACTGAATGCAGAGGTAGATTTCTGGAATGGAGGTGGCATTACAAGAAGTCAAATGCGCTAGTCTAGCCCTCTTGTCATTTTGATGGGCACGTACTTGAGTTTATTTGTTGGTACTTATTTGAAATGTTACATTACCTGAGCCATGCATCTGTGGCAATGCTGAGTGAGTACCTGCACTCTGACTGCAGTGTGCCATATGCACACCTTTCTCTTGGCAAAGGTAAGATAGCGCGGCGTTGAGCCCTCACCTCCGCGATCTGTGCCACGGGTTCAAGTCATTGCTGGCCTGGCCCAGCCCTCCATCCTTCCGTGGTTGATACATTGAGTGCCATTTATGTTTGGTAACAAAACGTATTGTTATAGTGGTTAGAAGCCGGGTTAATTCTGCATGGGGTGGTATCATTACCGTGATGTATATTTGGCCCCAGTTTGGGAAGATTGCATCCCCCGTGCAAGGCAAAGTGTTTAAGAGCACGCCTAGCAATTCATGCCCAGGAATTCGTGCAAGGAAGTTATTTTCCATAAATGTTATCCTTGTATTCTTACGTTTGTCCTGACGTCTTTGCTTCTCTGCTTACCATATATGAATAAGACGTAGGTGTGGGTGGATTACCTGGTACTCTCCAGACCTAAGTCTTGCAGAGGTGTGTGGATTTGATTCCAGATCCAGAGGGACTGCTTCCAGCTCTGGTCATGATGATTCTGGGAATCTGAGTAAACTCTGTTAAAAGATAGGCTGTGTATTTGGGACAAAGTCTTGATGGTCCAAGTTCTGAAACTTGATTTCGCTGTCCGCCACTGACGCTTATCCAACTTGGGAATGAGACCTGCACAACCTAGGTTTTTGATGTAGCATGGGTAACATTTCTGAAGGGGTGTTCTTTGAAAAGTAGATTGACAAGAGGAAGAGCCTGACCGGGATAGAGGGGCACGGGCGGTGGATTCTGATTGAGATGGGCAATAAGAGTTGGAACAATGTGGAAATGTTTGACAAAGTGAGATATGGACAGAAAAAGAGTCTGCCAAGTAAGGTGCATAAGTGGCTGATCATTGCAGATTCATCCCGGGGAGGATAGTTCAGCGGCAATGTGCTAACCTTGGAAACAAGACAACACAAAGCAACACAGGTTCGATCCCCGGGCCGCACTTAGAAACCTCTGGTTATTAAGCATGTTATAAATTTGCAACTAAGACACATATTCCCGTAACAGCGCCTCAATGCCTCCTGGCTGTGTGAGCATTTTAAAAATGCAGATAAATAAATAAATAAACCCTGCACAGGTGCTAGTCTGACCCACGTGTGCAGGGAAAGGTTATAGTCTGCCCAGGTCATAGAGGGTCACATAGATGTATGTACCTGGTAAGGTGTACCTAGGCCACAAAGACAGGTAGTTCAGCCTGACTAAGTTAGACAGTGACAGATGGAAGTCTAGTGCTGTTATACCGAAGCATGTACTAAAGTCTAAACAGGACGACTAGGGCCGTCCATTTGAGTTTTAGCAATTTGATCAGTTTAGACAGTTTGCAGGTTGTACAGGCTGGCAATGTAAGGCGTGGGCAAGCTGGACAGCCTAATCGATTAGTGATAGGTACTTATTTCCCATTTCTAGGTACCAGAAAGACAGGTTGTAGAAAACAGCTGTGCAAATTCAGGACAGTGTTAGAGCTCCACCAGACTTCACAGGGGCATGTGCATAGGAGTCTGACAGACCACACAGTTATTTTAGAATCTCACACGCTTAGGCAGTGATATATTGCAGACTGTCAAAGTAAGACAGAAACAGCTGATGGAGTATAGTGGTGTTTGACTGTGAACAAGTTCTAAAGCCTTACCAGGTTGTACAGTGCCATGTCTTTTAGTAAAACCAGTTTCACTAGGCAGGCAGGTATAGGTTGCACATGCTTTCATGTGTGCACAGGGCTGGTGGGGGAGAGGCGGATCTGATTAGACAGCATCATGTAGTAAAGGCTTCTAATGTTAGACAGATGCAATCTATTTTCATAGTGACAGGTAAAAGTGTGCTGTGAAAGATAGTCAAGTGGTAAACGTAGACACTGTGACCCTGCTGGAGTCTGAATAGGCTATGCAGGAGCATGGTCGCGTAGTGATCTGACCAACGTAGACACTGTGACCCGGGACCCTGCTGGAGTCTTAGTAGGCTATGCAGGAGCATGGTCGCGTAGTGATCTGACCAACGTAGACACTGTGACCAGGGACCCTGCTGGAGTCTGAGTAGGCTATGCAGGAGCATGGTCGCGTAGTGATCTGACCAACGTAGACACTGTGACCCGGGACCCTGCTGGAGTCTGAATAGGCTATGCAGGAGCATGGTCGCGTAGTGATCTGACCAACGTAGACACTGTGACCCGGGACCCTGCTGGAGTCTGAGTAGGCTATGCAGGAGCATGGTCGTGTAGTGATCTGACCAACGTAGACACTGTGACCCGGGACCCTGCTGGAGTCTGAGTAGGCTATGCAGGAGCATGGTCGCGTAGTGGTCTGACCAACGCAGACACTGTGACCCGGGACCCTGCTGGAGTCTGAGTAGGCTATGCAGGAGCATGGTCGCGTAGTGGTCTGACCAACGTAGACACTGTGACCCGGGACCCTGCTGGAGTCTGAATAGGCTATGCAGGAGCATGGTCGCGTAGTGATCTGACCAACGTAGACACTGTGACCCGGGACCCTGCTGGAGTCTGAGTAGGCTATGCAGGAGCATGGTCGTGTAGTGATCTGACCAACGTAGACACTGTGACCCGGGACCCTGCTGGAGTCTGAGTAGGCTATGCAGGAGCATGGTCGCGTAGTGATCTGACCAACGTAGACACTGTGACCCGGGACCCTGATGGAGTCTGAGTAGGCTATGCAGGAGCGTGCGCCAATGTGTTGACCTTAGGCACGTGCTAGAGCTTGACCAGCCTGGAATGGGCAGGAAGGTATTAGTGATTTAATGACTTGTCAAGTCAAGCAGGAAAAGGTGGTGGAGTTTGAGCAGGTTGAACAGGACTGGTTGTAAATTTGTACACGTTTGTACAAGGGCTTGTGCTAAAGTAGGCACGGTGTAGACAGCAATATGTATTTAGGAGTGTGGGTGAGGGGATACGACAGGGGCGGGAAAAAACATGTTATGCTGGGACAGATAATAGTCTGACAAGTATGCTCAATACAGATTGTGTAGCCTAGGGATGCAAAACCATGGCAGGTGCTAGAGTCTGACCACGTTACCCGGGGGCATATACGTGATCGTCTTACTAGGCTTGCGTGAACTGTACTAGACTCAGACCAGGTAGGCTGAGGCAGATGGCGGTCTTACCAGGTAAAACAGGAGTAGGTGGTTACGTCTGACAAGTTCATAAAGGGAAAGGAGGCAAAACCTAGTCCAGTAAGGCCACAGCGAGGGACAGAGCCTTGCAGTGTTAAATCTAGGCATAGGTTTCTGTGAGGTGGATGGTTTGGGTGGATTGGGTGGGTGGGAGTTTGGCTGAGCGGGTTCATGGGAGGGGTGTAGATGGGTGGATGGATGGCTGGATGAATGGGTGGATGGATAGATCTGTGGCTGGGTGGGAGTGTACAAGGGTGAATGAGTGAGTGGATGTCTGTAGGCCGTATATTCTTTGTACATAAATACAGGCCTCATTACGAGTTTGCCGGTCCGGATACAACGGTACCGGTAAGCTTACCGGTACTGTTGTATCCGGACCGGCAAACTCCGAGTTGTGCTCGTGGGTGCCTTTCCTTCCGCTAGGTCTGACCTGGCGGAATGAAAGGCACTCACGAGCACAGCATGCCTGTAGCACAGGCACCATTATGGACAGTGCTGGCACTACAGGCATCCCCATTCCCATTGAGCCATTTGTGGCTGAAATGGGAATGGGAATCACCCGATTCCGGCACCCGCGAAAGGGCAATAACCGGGTCCGCCCCGGTAATTGCCCATTCACGGGTGCCAGACTTTCTTGCAAGTTTGGAGGTAGCCTTTCCAGTTTTACCAGCAAGGCTGCCTCCAACCTTTTAATGAGGCCCTCTACAATCTTTTCAAAATGAAAATATTTGCAATATTTTACTTTCCTTTTGTTTTGTTGCTTTGGACATGATTGATGTATCCTACTGATTTATCCTCCTTCCAAAGTCAGATTTGTTGTGCACTCTATCGTACCCTCGAAGGGTGGAGGGTTATGTGAAGGATAAAGAGACCCCATCTTGAAGGGCACCACAGGTTTCCACAATTTCCTCATGATACTAATGGATATTCTCTCTTTCCATAGGTCTCTCCTGTAACGTATCCACTGACATGATTGGAACTTGTTGGCCCAAAACGGCAGCAGGGCAACTGGTAATTCGACCCTGTCCAGAGTACTTCCAGGGTGTCCAGTACAACACCACAGGTAAGCTAATCCATCAGCTCCACTGCATTGTACATATTACTATGAATACCATAATGATTTTTCTTACTGAGATTTGCATTGCTTTTATCAATATTATTACAATTTTAAAATGTTGTTTTTTTGAATAATCATTATTATACATATTATAATTACAATTTCATTTCATTCGAAGTGTTGAAAATAAAGACCTAGCTTGAGAGCAACGGAATGCTGTACACAGTGTGTGAGTAGTCCCCTCTTTTGCTAGCGTCTTTTAACAGTAACACAGTACCGTGAGTTGCGATCTGTACGTCAGTCTGTGCATCCATCGCAATAAGTCTGTGGTTAGATATTGTTGAAAAGCTATACTTTGGGAGATTTGTGAAATTGGACCATTGTGGAGGCCTTCTGAGATGATCCCTGGATCGAGTTCCAGACTGTGGCTGCATGACAAGAGAAGAATTGTTTGCAGGTCCTCTTTTATTGGATAAGTGTAAACTCTGGTTGGATGATTTGCTCCAAGAAGATCATGTGCCAGCAGATATGTGGAACGTAGCCAGCACTTATGCTGGTGTGATATACAATACTACTTTGTAGATGATACATGCAGTCTTGAACAGTAACCTGGCCTGCAGGGGAGGCCAATGTAGTTTGAGTAGGATGGAGCCTTGTTGGTCACATTTTCCCACACCCTTAGCAAGACTTGTTTCAGCCTGGTGAACTGGATTTAGGGGTTCCAATTGTGCAGCTGGTAGCCCCATCAGGAGGGCATTTCCCCGATTGGTGTCCAACACCACAAGGGCCTGCTCTATAGTCCTGAAGCCTCTACACCTTTTTATAGATAAGACCTTGAACTGAACTTCCACTTTAGTGTAATGCTGGATGTTATGTTGACCAATGTCACTAATTTTGTCAGCGTTGAACAGTTTAGTTAAGAGGGGATTCAACCTTTGGCATTTAGATAGAACCTGCTGCTGTGTTCAGAGAAATGCTTGGTGAATCTCATTGACCACAGTGTCCTGAAGAAGGCATGTGCCATGAATATATGTAGTTATATATTTTAGGATAAAGCTTTGGTCAGGATGGAGATATTAGAGATGGTGGCAGGTATTTAGAACTGGATGCTGGCCAAGCTGATTTAACCTCCCCCAGCTAAGAGCATTAAAGTGTTGTAAGACAGACATGCTGAGATTCAACACACAATGTGGAGTTGGCAATGTCTAAAAATGGGAATGTGTTCCACAAAGAGGTTCCAGAAGGGTATACATCCAAGTTGCAGAACTATGCGGAACAATCACTTGTATGTAGTGGATGGGCTCCCATACATATGCTTTCCTTCTTCACCCCAGAGACCAGCATTAAAGAGGTTAGGAAGGAGTCGAGGGGCAGCAATCATAACATAGAATATACCTGCTGTCTCCTCTCATCTCCAATCACTAATGTGTTACTAATGGGTTAAATATTTCTCTCAAGCCTATTGTTTTCTGTAACTCTCACCATCTCACTCATGGCATCTTATCCCAACACCAAATGAAAATACCTTATTTATTTTTCAGTCCCCAAACAGTAAGCATGCCCATGACACAGACTCCAGGAACTCACTCTGACCAAGCCTGAACCACTAGCCTCAAGCACATGAGGAGGAAGAAGCAATGGGGCCAGGGGCAGGGATTGCTGTGTGCTAGAGATTCATGGTATCTAAGTGTTGGATGCAGCACTGATAATGCATGTTTTGTGGTGACTTGTGCCAAAGCTCAACAACGTTTGTTGTGCACAGTGTACAAGCACAACAGTTTATACAGTCCTTCAGATTCTGAGGCACCTTACTGAACTGATTTTATTTTGGCATTTTTTGCCCTAGGGGCATATTGATGCTAAGTGAGATGCACAAGCAAGTGTGAAATGTATTCAGAGGATAAAACAATAGAATGAGTGAAGACCACCTCAAAATCAAAAAACGCAGGCTAATAGTCAAATCAACTGAACCCACAAATCAGTCATTACATTTTCAATAATAGAGTCAAAGACTTCTCAGGCAGTCCACCATATTCCAATCCAGAGACAGGCGAGCGGGGAAGTATATGCTGGCAGAATTGTCCTTGTCCTCGTGATGATGCACGTAGTCTAGGTTTGCTCCAGAAAAAGTACTGCATTTTCGTGCCCAAAGACTAAAGGGCTTTATTACCAAAACCAGAGAAGTTGGTAACCTTTACCAATGACATTGTGGATGGTGGTGCTTGTGGCGACAGCCATGCTTCACAATTGGAAGGCACCTAATGCCATAAGAGGAAATTGAACTGCAGCCACAGGAAATATTTGGACCACACATACGAGGACTCCGGACTAAGTGCTCTGCAGTGGATTCTCAGCTTGTGTGTCAATGAAGAATGCAGCTAGCTGCAGAAATTAGTTTTGCAGGACACATTTAGCATTGACACGTCAACCAGACTTTGCAGGCCTAGATTCCGCATGAGGCGAGGACATAGAGTCGTTTGAACGTCAATCTCCCTGCAGACCCTCAAGGGTCTCAGGGACCTGTTCCCTTCATCCCTCTGAGTCAGACCCCCCCATTGGACCCGTCACAAGATCCCTGGACCTGGACCGGAGGTTTGTTGCTGGCACATCCAGACCTACCCTCTCGAGGGGAGGGTAGGAGCAAGGAGTGCCTGAGGTGGCCTAAACCCACCACCTACCGGAGCTGCTGGCTGTGCCATATGTGACTGTCTGTGGTGCCCTATGACTGCCTGAGTGGGACAGCCCTGGAATGCAGGCCTCGTGACCATGTCTGGATCAACCCCTGCTTCACCACTGAAGGCTCCAGCACTCTCTGGCTTTAGTGCAGTTTGGAACAGTGCACTCAGCTGTGCTGGAGGCACAGAGTGTGGTCACTCCCCAGCATGGGCACAGGCCAGCTGCCCAACTTTTGACTTGACTTCTGACTATGACCTTAGATCAGAAGTGGTGACTGGCTGAAATGAAACATATTACTATGTGGGTGAAACTAAACTAACCTGGATTCCCTGAGTAATGGTAAGTGAAGAGGGAAGAACCCAGTGCACAGGGCCACCTCCTTCTCCAAAGAGCTACGCTCTAAAGCATTCTGGGCAAAGTCCCAGCCAGCATGGCTTGGGTGCTGACCCAGTCCTCTGGTGCCAGCAACTGATGTGGGAAGACTCCCCCTGCCCAGTTAAAGTCTCTGCATGCCCCTGGGAGGCGCCCTGGCCTTCTTCGGAGAGCTAAGCTGAAACATATTCTGAACAGAAACACTGTAGGCCCCAGCCAGCACAGGAGAGGGGCTGCCCCCATACTTGGACACTAGCTGTTGATGCAGGGACACTACCCCCTACCCAGTGGTGGTCTGTGTACGTCTCCCAGTAAAGGCCTTGGCATTCTCAAGAGGGCTAACCATTAACACATCCAGGACAGAGCCCGGGGAGTGGCTGCCCCTGGCGTTGGGCATCAGCTGCCAACACGCAGCAGCCGCCGGTTGACCAGTGGAGGTCTCTGAGCATGCTGTGAGAAACCCTGCCTTCTCTGTAGAGTTAAGCTCTAACACATCCTGGCCCTAGCCAATAATTACAGAGTGCTGCACCCAGCCTTGGACTAGCCACTAATGCCAAGCAACCGCCCACTACCCAAAGGCGGTCTCTGCGTGCCCATGGAAGGGCCTCGGGCCTGCAAAGCTCTAAGCTGTTTAGAGTGAGCGTGCCCAACTGAGTGCACATACTTACCAAATAAGGAAACTGCTGCCACCACATAAGAAGCTTTGTTCAGAACATGAGACCACCACCCCAAGGTCGCTGTTGTTTTGCTCCTATTGTAAACGTTGCAAAACCAATATTGTGAGAGGAGAATACCCTTCGCACAGACAGAGCAGTAACCAAGGTGGGTTCTGTGGCTCAAACTGATGGCAGTATCCACTATCAGAAAGTGGCCACGAGTCGATTTCTGAAGCCAAATGAATATAGTGCAGTTAAAGGAAGTGTCTTTCCTAATTCTATGCCAATCTCAGAATCGGTCCATCAGTAGTGAATCAAGGCAGTTGTTTCTAATATACCAATATCAATTATACTCTGGCTGCATGTCATCAGGTCTAGACTTCTGACATTATTTAAATGATCTAAGTTTGATCACCCTGAATTGATGCCACCTAAAAGTTAATGACCCTACCTGCAGCTAGGTGCTGCCTTTTGTAACCGGCCCTCTCCTGGTCCCTTTCGAGGGTGCCCCTCCAAATCTCCCAAATCTCCCAATAGCTTTGTGGCACCCTCCCCCTCCAAGTGCTCACACCCTCCCTACCCTCACATACCTGCTGCGGGCTCCGGATGCCTCCTTCCTGCTCCTTGTGTTCTCGAGATTCTTCTCCAGATTCTTCTCGCCCAGGAGCCCGACGCCCGACGCACAGTAATATGAGCTTGATTGAATTTTCTTTCCTCAAAGCTTGATGAGCAAATTTGCAAAAGACATACTGCCTCATCACTAATATGGAGGTAACCCTTAAATGTGGCGGTAACGCTATTACTGCTGCATTTAAGGGACCGCCAAATTACTGGTTTGGCAGGATTAACCCCAGCTCTGAGCTGGGGCAAATCTGCCGCAGTTTAGCTGATTTTCGGTGCTATTACAGCCACACTAATACCGCCGGTGGTAGTAGCACCGACAATTTCCCGAATGGGCTCAATGGGGAATTCCCGAATGGGCCCAATGGGGAATGGGGACTTACCGTTCTGTCAAATCCGTGATCCGGCACTAATACCGCTGGGGGTTTTGGTGGTAACACTGATAGCCCCGGCAGTAATACCACCAGGGATGCCGCCCAACTCGTGATGAGGCCCATAGTATAAAAGCACATTTCCCTGTAGCGCCTGTACACAGGCCTATGCAATATCTTACATTAATTACAGAGTGCAAAGGCAGGGCATTGCTTACACATTTTAGACCGGTCTGGTCACTTTCCCTAGCAACACTAATAGGTAGATGAATGGGTATCGACTATTCTGAGATGGGGCGGGGTTATGAAATAATGGAGATGTTGAAACAATAGTACACTATGGGCCTCGTTACAGGGATGGCGGTAAGGGTTTACCGGTACCAGTATTTTACCGGTACCGGTAAATCCTTACCGCCTTACTACGAGGTCCCTTTGCGGGTTGGGGAATTTAACGCCTGCTTTTTGCAGGCGTTAAAAACCAACCCGCAAAGGGACCCAGGGAGCTAATTACGGTACCGCAATTTGCCGTACCGTAATTAGCGCCTTCCCCATTCCCATTATGCCCTATGGGGCAAAAATGGGAATGGGGAAGGGCAATGGTGGAAGGGGGAATTACTGCCCCGCCGACCTTGGAATGGGCGGTAATTACCCTTTCCACCAAGGCGGTGCCGGTATTTTACCGGCATGAACCATGGCGCTAATAGTGCCATGGTTCTCCTCCATCCGTGTAATGAGGCCCTATATATTATTGTATCTTCTTTATAAAAAAGTGACATTGCCACTGTACAAAAAAAAGGATTTTGACAATGCAGATGCGCTTTAATATGTCTATAATTGCTACCTGGTATTTTTACATATGTTGTGGTGTCTTGCTCTCTCTCAAAGGCTCTGACTATAAGAACAGAAACATGCAAAGGCAACTGCGTATTTCTGTATTGCAAGCAAGAACTGCTAGAGTTTTTATGGGATGAATTTCTCTGTTATTAATATTGATTGAGTAATATAGCTATTTCAAGTACTGTTCAGGTCAATGTATTGGGTCTGGCGACTCAGGAATGCCAATGCTGAATTCAGATCTGATAATGGAAATTCCATTTGTGAAAATGATGAGTCCAAGTCGCACCGTGGTGATGCCAGGTCTCCAAACATTGATTCCATGCCGGTGAAGGGAGATTTTGGATTTCTGAATAGTATTAATACGTTGTCCATCATGTTGTAATAAATAAATCCAGGTCTTTTTCTAGGGAGGACAATCTTAAATTCAAGTCTGTAATTTGCAATGCTACATTTGATTTTGAATGGTGTGGCTCCCAGACCTCTAAATGATGAGACCAAGAGGCCTCATTATGAGTTTGGCGGTAACCCACCAGTACTACCGGTGGGTTGCCTCTGAACTCATAACACTGTTCCGCCACCGGGATGTTAGGCGGCGGAAAGTGTAAGTTCCCATTTGCGTGGAGTCCCGTAGGACTCTGTGGGAATGGGGACACAGAATCACTGGCACCGTTTCTAATGGTGCCAGTGCTTCCGTGAAAACCACGCCTGCAGGGGGCGGTGCCTCCGGCAGATCACACCTGATGGGAGCAACAGCCTCTGCAGGCATACTTGCAGTCTGGCAGTCTGACGGGAGCAACAGCCTCTGCAGGCATTCTTGTAGTCTGGCAGTCTGACAGGAGCAACAGCCTCTGCAGGCATACTTGTAGTCTGGCAGTCTGACGGGAGCAACAGCCTCTGCAGGCATACTTGTAGTCTGGCAGTCCAGAAAGGGTGCCGGTACGCTGCTACCGGCACCCTTATTTCCGGACCGCTAGGCTTGTAATGAGGCACCATGTCTGAAAATGAGGGTTTGAGGGCTGTGAATGTGTGATTCCTTGTGTGTTAATGGAGGTGATGTAGGTTCTCAAAACTGTGACTGCAAATGTGTCAATTGTGTTTTCGAAGTAGCAAAATGGTGAATATTGATCTCAGAATCGTAGTTCCTGATCAAAGGTTGGTATTTGCAGGTCTCACAATATTATATTTGTGTCACAACTGGAACACTTGTTTCAGAATTATTATTTCCAGCATCTAAATAGTGATTCCTAGACTCAGTGTTGTTAATTCTCTGTGTTGTTAATTCTGCTCTAATGCTGATAATATAACTCCGGGTATAATGCATTCTGGTTATTTGATATCCAAACTTTAGAAAGGTCGCAAAGCAAGACTCAGACTAAAACTCTACGTGTTTTTCATACATAGGAGACGAAAACACCAAATTGAAACAAACAATATTCTTCAAAGTGGAGAGTTCCTAAATGATACCATAAAAGAAGCAATTGGCCTCATTACGACCCTGGCGTTAACCAATGGCGCTATTAGCGCCATGGTTAACGCTGGTAACTTACCAAATCCGCCATGGTGAAATGTGGAATTACCACCCCATTCCAAGGTTGGCGGAGTGGTAATTCCCCATTTACCATTGGCCCTTCCGCATTCCCATTTTTGCCCCATAGGGCTCAATGGGAATGGGGAAGGCGGTAATTACGGTACCGCAAATTGCGGTACCGTAATTACCTTCAAGGTCCCTTTGCGGGTCCCTACTTTAACGGTTGGTACAGACCAGCCGCTAAGGTTGGGAGCCGCAAAGGGACCTCGTAGTAAGGCGTTAAGGGGTTAACGGCGCCGCAACCTTTTACGGCGCCATTAACCCTTTAATGCCTGGGTCATAATGAGGCCCAATGTGTGTGAAAGACAGCGGATGAAGTGCCTTTCAACTTTGGATTCATCACTTAATATCAGCTCCAGGTATTCATTTCAAGACTGGGAAACTAGTCACTTAACATCAATAGAAGGTATTGATTGCATAGCTGGGAATTAGGAAACCAATCCCTTAATTTCAGTTTAAGGATTTCCTGGCAGAACTAGGAAACCAATAACTTAGTATTAACTTAAGGTACTAATGCACATCTAGGAAACCAATCACATAATATGTATTTAAGTTATTTATGGTATAGCTGGGAAACCAATCACTTAATATCATCTTAAGGTATTCAAGGCATAAGTAGGAAATGAAACACTTAAAATCTTGGCATAACTAGGAAACCAATCCCTTAATATCAATTTAAAGTATTATTATAATTGGTGGAACCCACCTTAAGAGTACTCTATTTACCAATATCTGAAAGATGAGGGGCTGAGTTGGCCTGGCTGGGATTCAGACATGTGACTTGCAGGCTACCCCCATGTCAGACCCGGCCTCACCTAGCAGTCATCCATCCAGTGACTCATGGACTATTTTCCTGGAGGAGGGCAGCCCTAGTATAACAGTCCCAAATGCAACAGTCTCCCCACGTACCATGGATGAGACAACAAGCTGTCTTGTAATGATGGTTGTTTTAAAACTATAACATTAAATCATCAACTGTAGAAAGGCCAGATGCCAGGAAACCATTAAAACCAAATTGGCCAGGTGTATTCACATCTTCCTACATTAAGTAATAAACAATGGAAACACATCCAAAGTTATCTCTAGATCTTTCTTAGTAGAATGTAGGAATAACCTGTTCTGAAAGATGATTTTGCTTAAAGCATCTATAAACATCTGAAAATTTGGTGCGTCAATGAGGAAGGTATGGAAAAATGTTTGTGTGTGTTGCACTAGCTTAGAATACAACATTGGCTAAAGCAGTGATCAGTTTAAATCAGCATAGGACTGACAGGCAGATTCAAAAACTGCCAGCATTAAGAAAGAACAAATATTTCAAGGACAGCCTCTGCAGGCCTCATGCTGAATTTGCTGGTAATTCCAGTGGAGCGGACCACATTTTCAGACTACTCGGCTGAATTCTTTCTCAACCTCAGATAGTAAATGCCCTTCTTTGCACTGATGCAAGCACCGCAGTGATCAGTAATGGTTGGAAAAATGTAAAAACATGGCAGTCATCATTTTTTGGGATCCAAGAGGATCCAACCTGTGGTTGTAGGTGTAAATAAAACCAGGCAGAATCCCTAAGCATCCCATCCTCATCACCAATATCAAAATATAATTCGGATGTCGACACTCTCCAATTCCCTGCACATAAAGTAAGCTTGCACAGAACATTCCCAGTTATGCACCTTTCTGCATGTTGGAAAATATTATCCAAAATGGCCTCAGTTGTAGACACATGTGTAGAGCTTATCTTTGCATCTTTAACCACTGCTGGGTCACTTTGCACCTCAAGCAAAAGGTTTTCACTGCTGTCCTCCCCACTGGGTAGATGATAAACTATGGATATTTACCATGTGGCTAAGGTTTTAACAGCAGTAAATAACATTTGCAAATTAGAATGCCAAATTGGAACTTGTGTGGGGCCATTATGGGAGCATACAATCAATCTCTGCTATGGTCGCCATGATACATTAGCACATTCATTATTTAATTAACCAAAAGAAGCCATTACCCAATTAGTCAATTAGTTTATCATTTTATTATAGTTATATTGATGACACTTGGAAAATATGAGTCTGCTTCATTTGCAATTGACTGCAGTTGAATCTGATCAGCTAGACTTGATTACACAGGCAGTGTTGGCTTGGCTTCCCCCCTGGGTAGACCTGCTCCCCTTCTTCTGAACACATGTCTTGGTCTTTCCTCTCTTCTAGGGAGCTTCATAAATTGAAGTCTGGAGCAAGCCAGATAGACTGTAGTATAATTGTGTTTCTGCTAGGCACTGTAGGGTAACCTTACAACAACCAGACATAGAAAAAAGTAACCGTTGGGTAAAAAGGTTTGGTGCACCCTTTTTCGGAAGATCAAGAGCTTTATTTGTATACAAAAGGAAAATAGCGACAGGTTCTACTGCCATAGAGCTCTCTTCATCAAAACTAACATCACATTATAAATGTAGAAATCGTCATTCCTGATGCATTCGATATACTGTGTTCATCCCCACCCTCGTTGGCTACTGCCAATTTACATGCTAATATTCACGTACAGACCCCTCTCCCATTGGTTGTATCATCTTCTCCTCCATCCTCTTCACACGTTGATGACGGCCTCTTCACTTCCGCTTACTGTAAAATGATTGGTTAAACTTTAACATGCACCTACCTGTCTTATGACCTAACCACGTGATGTGCACCTGGTCATCAATATGAGCTCCAAAGATAACTTCGAGGTCATCTGGTCCTTGCAAACAAAGCAACTATTTTCTCATCCCAGACACGCAGGTGCCCCATCATACCTCCCTTCTGTAATCTTATAGGCATTGGCATCACCCTTTGCTCTCCCTGATACAAATCACGGACCTTGTTGCTCAATGCTCCCCCTTTATCAGCTACCAGTGTTTTGGCAGCTCAGCACCTCTGCCCTGGCTACCATGAATATGGCATTCGTATTGGCCGCAGCCCTACTCCCACTTGACTGCACGCATTCCTGCCTAATTGTACAAAGTTCTAACTGGATACATGTGTATATGTGTGTACGTGCGTGTTCCCTGCCATGCCTGTGAATTGGAATCAAGCAAGGAAAGGGGCCTCATTATTTTGTGTTTCCACCATGGCCTGTGGGGATTCAGGCCTACTCTCAAGTGCAGTGTTAGATTGTGTTATAAATGTTGTATGCATGCAATGTATTCTACATGATACTGTTGCAAAGCAAATGGTTAGTTTCCCCGGTGGTGACGGTGCACGGTACAAATAGCTTTAACATTAACATTAACATTAAATGTATATGTTTTTCCACACTACATGTGTCTACCGCCAGTCACCTTTACCCATAAAACTCCTCCTCCCACCTGCACCACCCACTACACATTCCACATGTTTTAGTATATTTCCCTTAATCAAAATCGTTTGAGAGGGACTGTGATTTCAACATGCATCCCAATATTCCCCCCTTTAGTTAATCCTCTACTAACTAATGTTTCCCTTTCCCTCGCTCTATCAGCTTCATCCTTGGGAACCCATGCCCGTGCACACAAGACTCAAACCGCCCCCTTCCAAGCATATGTCATTGGGGTATACGTAAAATATATACAATCCCCATCACCCACTAAATCAACCCAATGTTCTGTGTAATTTTCTGTATCTGGTGGGGGAGAGGTCATTGTCCCTGGGGGGTACATGGGCCTTTCAATCCTGACAATATATGGCTTATTTGAGTCTTCCATTTGAGGCTGCTCATTCTTTGCACCTGGGAGAGTCAATCCTGCCCAATGGTGACCATCATCATTGCACTGTTCGGGATAGTCTTTGCAAAGCATTGAAGCATCATCTAGCATGTATAATGCAACACCAACAGGAGCACCACAATCAAAACCAATATCTTCACCACTGGCCCAAGCCAGGATGGCACCCATGAAAACGTGTTGAACCAATCTTAGTCGTGCACTCCTGCTTAACCTTCCACGCCAGTCTTTAACTTGTGCAGGGCCAATATAATATGTGTGAGAAACCCAATGTCTGTGTCATTTGGGTGAACATATGTGCAGCAAGACAAGTCTGTGGGCCTCATTACACGGAAGGCGGTAATGGTTAACGGCCACCGTTAATGGTAACGGTGACCGTTAACCATTACCGCCTTACTACGAGGTCCCTTAGCGGGTTGGTGCTTTAACGCCTGCTTTTTGCAGGCGTTAAAAACCAACCCGCTAAGGGACCTCGGAGCTAATTACGGCACCGCAAAATTGCGGTGCCGTAATTAGCGCCTTCCCCATTCCCATAGAGCCCTATGGGGCAGAAATGGGAATGGGGAAGGGCAATGGCGGAAGGGGGATTTACCGCCCCACCAACCTTGGAATGGGGCGGTAAATCCCCTTTCCGCCAAGGCGGTGCCGGTATTTTATTGGCATGAGCCATGGCGCTAATAGCGCCATGGCTCACCGCCTTCCGTGTAATGAGGCCCTATATCTTTGCAAACTCCCCCTTGCATCACCGTCAGAATATCCAGGATGTGCCGGTTCTGGAGTGTCATCAACCGGTTCACCCTCAGCTCACTCTGGATGGTGTTCAGACCTTGTTCAGTATCATTTGCCAAATGAATTACCTCCCACCAAACAATCTGAAGCCATTTTACATTTGCTACAGCCTGGATCCCTGGCATCATGAGAGATGCAAAGAACACCTCTGTCTTGGTGTACAGATGGTATTTATCTAGAATTGCTTTGAGCAGCTTAAATGAATCTTGTGAAAGATAATTTGATTTCTTCCTCTGAAACTTTAATGACCACTTCTTCTTCCTTGTCCCGGCGGGTTGGAATGAAAATGGGATGTTTTGCAACATGCTATGCTTAGATGCTATGGTCAAATGAGCTTCAGGCACCACGAGGATACCCAAGTGAAATGTTGTTAATGCACATGTTCCTCACCAGGAAGAAGGGAGATGCAGGTTTGCCTTCTGACCGCTCACCCTGTACAGATCCATCGGAGACACTGTTCCTTTCGCAAGATCTGGAATGAACATTGTCTTATTGCACTTAGTTTTAGTGTCCACAGGAACAGTCCCATGCCCTTGAAAACAAAACTAATATTCTTCAGCTGGTTGAACTTTTACTGGGATTTCACATGCCTCAATCCATGTCAACTTGGATATGTATGCAGTCCATAGTGTGAAACAGTTCTTGTTGATATTCCATATTACTTATTCTCCGAACCCTGCCAACCCCCCTGCTGCACAGCTCACCACCTCTTTCTCCCATTTGTTCAACACAAACAACACTCTCCAGTTTTAGCATGGGCCGTGGTTTGCATTGAGGTGTACTATCTTCCGTGGCCCATTTTTCTCCATCTCTATTCATTAGTACCACTTGTACCTTCTGCACCTGGAACAATTTACAGACACTGCACCAGATGAATGGAGCTCTGGGCTTCCAAGGTGACATTTCCTGGGTTACTAACATTTTGCATGCTCCTGATGCCTGGGGGATGAGGGAGCAGACATATCAACTCCCATTATACTTCTGTTTCCCTACAAAGCTCATATGACTTTACCACATGTTGCTAAATTCTGGATGGTGCACATCAGACATCTTGTCAAAAACCACTCCTTTGCACTGGTCATAATCATTTTCCTCATTTAATCCCTGCTTAACGCACAACTTCAATTGCCATAGTACTGTGTCCTGTATTCAAATTCTTTTAAAATTCACAAATGTAGTCATATAATCATCAATTGATGTTGTAACATCAACCAATCCACTATTTTCACATCCCCTTATGTTAAAGCTACTTTATATGTCATAACGATATAAACTCAATTGACAAGTATAAAAATAAGCCAAAAAAGAATCTGCACATTAAAGGCAAAACATATTCTACTTGTAAGCATGAAGATCTGCAAATGAACATTTACAAAAATAATTGTATACTTATCACAAATAAAAACAATATAAAAATGTCCACAAAAAAAAATCACACTCCAAAAAATGTTTAAAAATAACAATCTTCAAAAATGATGCAAATGTTATTCACATAAACAAACAATACTGAATTAGAAGCACCCATATAAGATACTTATAGTAGGATGCAACGTTTGTCGTGCCATCCTAATGTCAGACAGGTGCACCCAATACCGTAATTCCTTCACTTAGCCTGCAAGTGGAGTAGCATACACTACTGTGTCAGGTCCGTTGTAGCAAGGCTCACTCCACCTGCAGACAACATTGTTCACATAAGCTGCGTCCGCAGGATACAGTTGCACTGGTGATGAGCTTACGGATTATGGTTCAGCGCTGTTTTCACTTTATTCCGTTTGACATGGAGCAATCTGTTGAGAAAGATATTTTATATATTTTGTTAACTGAATCAAATGAGAATGAAATTCATCCCCCAAAATTGACGCAGCCCTGTGAGCATCAGGCGCACTATGCACAAGGGAAAATGGCATGTGCATGCATCTCCCTGTCATTATTTCATGCAGGGAGAAGTGATGGTCCTTACAGGGCTGAGTCCCGAGACTGAATAGGGCCAAGCAATAGACCCAATTCTTCTTTAATGTCACACACACTTTAGAAAGTTTAGTCTTTAAAAGGCTGTTTATCCTTTCCACAATGCATTGGTTTCAGGGTGATAAATGGAGCACATCTTGTTATTTTATTCCTAAAAGAGATGCAATTTCTTTTAACAGCTCATTAAAGAATGGTTTGCCATTGTCACTTTTAAGCATTTTGCACAACCCCATCTGGGGATCACTTCTCTCACCAAAAACTTGGCGGCCGATTTAGCATCAGGATGTGCACATGGACCAGCCTCAATCCACCAAGAGAAAGGACACACCGCAACTATGAGATACCCAAAAGTACTGCACTTTTCACCCATATCTGCAAAATCTATATGAATATCTCAAAAAGGGCCAATTGGCAATGTGTCTCTCAATGTTTTCAGAGTTTGTCCAGTACTGAATGTCTGACAGACAATACGACTGGATGTAAACATAGATAGTAATTCCTGAATGTTGGGCACATACCAATCTTCTTGTATATCTGCAGCATTGTGCTGTTTTGACACATTAGCGGGCTGGTGCAGCTGATCAAACGGCACGAAAGCCACTTCTTGGTTCATAACTGCCTTCCCAGTACTACTCTGTCTCCACACCAAATCAGTCGGAGATTGCGCACTGCCCCCTTCTTTGCCATAGAAACATCTCACTTTATGGTGCTTGGCCTTGTATTTCAATTATTTCAGTGATGGGTAACACAGTATATGGAACCTGTAATTAGAATTGAATCCTAAAAATCGCTGGATGCTCGGGGATGTCTAGTACTGGCATATATGCTGACAGTTTTGCTGCTGTGTCTTCTACTTCGTTCCTGAGTGAGACGAAATCTCTGCCACTTGTTTGCGCAGAAAAGTTGATGACTGTGGTAAGTGTGGGCTGCGAAAGGGCATTTATCAACTGAACCAAAAGAGTTGCATGTTACACTGGAGACCCATTTTCTCTGCAAAACCCTCTCCTCATCCTTCTCAACAATCCTGAATGTACTCTGGTTGTAACATAGGCAGAGACAGAATATATGGTTACTTGGCACCCTTGTGCTGGCTCAAGTGCTTCAATAAGAGCAATCAGTTCTGCTGCCTTTGCTGAATATTGGCCCGGTAGTCTTCAGTGCACAAAAACCTCATATTCCCCATCAACCAGTTGAACCACTGCTGCACCAGTATGTCGCTGACCTGTCTCCTGGTCAAAAGCTTATGGCAGCACAGAATATCTCTCCATAATCTAGAGCATAGTCACATACTGTGGGAATGCCATGCTCAGGGCCCTGGTAAGTGAGACATTCACAGAACTAATTATCATCAGTAATAGGTTCTGTTAAAAAGGTTGCAGGATTCAATGTCTTGCAACTGACAATGTGAATGGATGGGTTGGATTGAATGATCTGATTTTTAGATTTTTTGGGGATTTTTTTGTATTTGTAACGCGCACATGACGAACTTGATTGTATATTGGCGCAGATGACATCAGCAGAGGCAGATGATATAGTTCAAAGCGATGCCCCCAACAAATAGGGGCCATCTACCTGAAGAGAAATGTTTTCAGTGATCAGTGGAATTGCAGGAGAGAGCTCATGGTCCTAAACTGTAGAGGTAGAGAATTCCACAACGTGGGACCAAAAACAGAGAATCTTCTGTCACCTTGCGATGTATAAGTTGAGTAAGGAATGATCAGGAGATGACTGTCGCTGGAGCGTAATTGTCTCAATCGGTGATATGGCTGAATTAGCTCTCTTAGATACAGAGGAGCAATGACATTTATACACTTGAAAATAATACAGGCTGTCTTGAAATTAATGCAGTCAGCAATTGAAAGCCAGTGTAGCTCCTGACAATATGGGGACACATGAGTAGATTTGTTTAATTTGAATATCATTCTGACAGCCACATTCGGTGCTCTCTGAAACCGCTGGAGCTGTTTGGAAGGGATGCCCAACAATTGACTATTGCAGTAGTCAAGATGGGCACTGTTTAACGCCCCTACCACAGAGGCATCATCCTCTTTAGGAATGTAGGGAAGTGCTTGACGCAGCATTCTCAGGACAAAATGGACTTCTTTTGTCTTTGCTCCCACCTGTGCTTCGCTGCCAAGATCATCTTGCCACATACATCCCAGATTTTTCATTTTTTATACAAATTTATATTTTTTACAATCTCTTATGCGGTGGCCCTTTGTGTATTCCATGTTGATTTGGACTGACTTCTCAATGGCAAAAGCAGCCACAGCCAATGATTGTTCACAGGAGAACTGTCGTTGCATAACAGAATCCAGCATACCACTACAGTATGCTAGGGGTTTATGGCCCATAGAAATGTGTTGTGTCAAAACTGCTGTCATCATCTGACCACTAGAGTGTGAAAAAAGGTAAAACTCTTTAGTGTAATCAGGGGTTGCTAGAACAGGAGCAGTAGAGAACACATATTTCAACTCTTGGAAACTAGTAATCAGCTTCTCAGTCCAAATAATAGTATGTTGTGTCCATTGTGCTTCTTTGAGAGCCTGTAGAAGTGGTCAAGTGTATGATGTACACTCAAAAGTCCATGTTCTACAATAATTGCAATTGCTAAGAAATGTTTGCATATCTTTGACAGTCACTGGCTGAGGGATATTGTGCACTGCTGTGGATTTTCTGGAGTGACACTTTTACCATTCACTGAAATCAATTAGCCCAGGTACAACACCTCCTGCTGGCAATACTGCAACATTGTCATGTCCACCTTATGTCCTTTGTCAGCTAGCAGTTGTAACAAAGCAATGGAGTTCTCCCTACACTGTTGTTCAGTAGTACTACACACCAATAATTCATCCACATATTGGACAATGCTGCTGGAAACCGGGATATTCCCTAGGTCTTCATGTAAGTCCCTGTTTAAAATACTTGGGGACTCACATTACCCTTGAGGAATTCTAGTGTTGTGGAATCAAGTGAGATATTGAGAGTCTGGATCTAAATGAACTGAGAAAAAGGCATTCTTCAAATCCATAACAGTAAAATGGGTGGCATCAGTGGGTATGTTGCACAATAATGTAGCAGGGCTATGAACAACAGGAAACTCTGCCTGCACTACATCATTGAGGGGGCATAAATCCTGGATCCTCCTCCAGATAGCCCCTTTCGATTTCTTCACTGGTTAAATGGCTCTATTGTGTGGGTAATTGGATGCTACTATAATACTCTAGTGTAAAAGAGCCATTATGGTGTCATAAATTCCCTCCTCTGCTGCCTTAGATAAAAGGTACTGTTGAACTCTGGGCAATACAGCGCCTGGATTTAATGTGATACGTATTGGCGCAACACTCCGTAAAAGCCTTACATCATGCAGGCTATTCGTCCACAACTTGTCAGGCACTTGAGACACATCTTCTGAAACAAAAGTGGGGGCATTCCCTACAAGTAACATTACCCTAACGGTACACATATCAGGTGTCAAAAACACCACACCTCTTTCTATGAATGAGATGTTGAGCTTACTTAAGATGTTCCTGCCCAACAGATTGATCAGGGTTGCAGTAGAACACAACAATCGAGCCAATATCTCTCTGCTCCCCATCTTATTGGGTAATTATTTTGAAAATGGAACCAATAGTACTGCGTCAGAGAAGCCCTGCATGTCAATTACTTCACCTGACAAAGGGAATCCTCCCTCACTAATACACAATTTGGCTGCTCCCGTATCCACCATAAAATAAATGGCTTATTACCTATCTCTACACACACAAAGGGTTCTTCTTCTGGGTCAGCAGTGACCAATAGGACTAGGCATGCTAAGGCTCTCTGTGGGCTGTAGTAATCTGGGTATGTATTCATTCCTGGAAAAACAAATTAATTCCCTAAGACCACAGTGCTCCCCTGACAGTGTGTCACTGTGCCATTGGGTACTGCATTACTGTTCAGTATTTGGGGACACTACTGTTGTCCTCTATGCACTGCATACAGTGGCATATTGCTGGACCCTGAAGCTGATAACTGTGGAAAATGACATTCGGGGAGCGGTCGGGGCAGCGGGCAATGGCGCATCATAGGGAACTACCAGGGGCGGCTATCCATAAGGTTGAGGGTATGGGGCTGGGCCTTCTTGAGGATATGGATGCATCTGTTGTTGGGAATATACAAATGTGTCTACTTCTGCATTCTCTTGAAAAATTACCCATTTGCCCACATGTCCAACACTGATCTGCTCCTCCTCCTCACGGTCCCATTCCTCCAAATACTTCTCACCTCCCGGAGTCCCTGTAGACCCCCTCTACCTTGCTGAAAGTCCCTGGAAACCTCCCTTTGGTACTGGAACTGGTATGCACCTGCCCGTTCATTTTCACCTCCCCACACAGGTGCTACTCGCACATCAGCCTGAACTGCCCTGAGCTCTAACGGTCCTTCTGTCTGTACTGTTGCTAAAGCACCTTCCAATGCAACCTTCTGTTGGGATGGAAATGAGTATATCCCACCCACCCCCCAAGCGATGTCAGGTGAGGCAAATCCCCTATGAAATAGTGTAGTGTATAAGGGGGGAGAAAACCGCACTATGAAACTCGGTGCAGAGGTAATATAGCATGAACATCAGGTGCATAACACTTAGAGACACCTAGAATGAAATGCCATTTTGTAGTTCTGACAAAAGCACAGGCTTGCATGACCACACTGCACCAGCCAAGCTCCATGGAACGATTTCACTAGGCCCAACAGCACCAGGCAGAATTAAACCACACCGCCAGTTCTCACAGAAGTTCACTTCCCCCATGTCCCTTCACTGTTGCAAACATTTAGTATCTTTTGTGGGAATGTGCCTGCAAGAGTGTGAGACAACACCAGTATCTGCGCAGTGCCCATTCATCGCAACCAAGCTGCCAGCCGGCCTCTAACCCCCACCCAGCTAGCCTAGAGCCAGAGCCCACACCACTGACCCAACCCCCACATCGATGCATTCCATAATAGGTGAGCAGCCCCCTCTGTCCTAGCACAAATCAAGTGACCATAAAAGATCTAAGCATGCGCAACTGTTTCACCCCTCAGCTTAAAATGCATCCTTTGTAGCACGAGGTACACATTATAGATCAAAACCAGGGTGGAGACCTTAGGTGTGAGAGGAGCGGTATTAATGAGTCCCAGAGTGTGTGAGTCAGTATGTCTGTATTTCATCCTCCCTTCCCCCTGGCGCTGATCCCGAGCTGCCCAGGTGCATGCCACAGTGATGTAGTAGTAGGCTTAATATCGTAGCTTAGATTTAACACTGTATCTCATGAGCGACCTGACCTTCACCACACAACAAAATGAGCCCAGCTGACCCACATGGAGCCTGACCAACAGCAAAAGAACCAACCAATTGTAGCCTGGCATCCCATATGGAGCAGGATCATGTATACCGTCCACCCAATGAATTGTGTGAGTTTAGACCCTATACCGGATGTCATCTATGATGATGTGGTCCCTCATAAGGCACCAACATGGATTCTGGAGTCAGAACGTTCTCGAGCAGCAGAGTCCTTTGCTGATATTGTGTATTCTATACAATTAAACCTTGTTATCTTTGCAAGCTCTTTCCTGGTTTATTTCCTTAGAGCAGGGGTGCACAACTGATTTTGACAGAGGGCCGAAAGTACCTTACATGATGGCTATAGTGGGCCAAAAAGTAAATGTGGGTAGGGCGGTAGGCGCGGTGGGGCGTGGTGTGGCAGGAGGCTTTTTTGACCCCCTATTTTTATTAAACACTATGCCCCATAGCCCCCACCCCTCAAGCAAACACTATGCCCCATGGCTCCCACCCCCAAACACTATGACCCATGACACCCACCCCTCATGCAAACACTATGCCCCATGACACCCACCCCTCATGCAAACACTATGCCCCATGGCCCCCACCCCTCATGCAAACACTATGCCCCAAGACACCCACCCCTCAAGCAAACACTATGCCCCATGGCTCCCACCCCTCAACCAAACACTATGCCCCATGACACCCACCCCTCATGCAAACACTATGCCCCATGGCCCCCACCCCTCATGCAAACACTATGCCCCGAGACACCCACCCCTCATGCAAACACTATGCCCCAAGACACCCACCGCTCAAGCAAACACTATGCCTCATACTCATACAGACCCCAACCCCCCCTGCATACAAACTAACAAGTATACACCATGCACCCATACAGACCTGAACCCCCACCCCCCAACTCAGCACACAAACCCACAAGCATACACCATGCACCCATACAGACCCGAACCCCCCACCCCCAACTCAGCACACAAACCCACAAGCATACACCATGCACCCATACAAACTCGAGCCCCCCCAACTCAGCACACAAACTCGCAAGCATGCACGCATATAGACTCAGACCCCCCACATCTCAACACACACTGAACGTGCACACAACAACAACAAACATTCAGGCAGACCCGACCTCACCCCCCAGCCCCCCCACCCCCACCCTCCCAGCATCTCAACATACACTGCACTTGCCCACAAACACATCCAGGCAGACCCGACACACACCCCACACCCGCATCTCAACATGCACTTTCACACAACAACAAACATTCAGGCAGACCCGACACACACCCCCCGTCCGCATCTCAACACACACTGCACTTGCACACAAACACATTCAGGCAGACCCGACACACACCCCCTCTCCGCATCTCAACATACACTGCACTTGCACACAAACACATTCAGGCAGACCTGACACACACCCCACCCCCGCATCTCAACATACACTGAACTTGCACACAAACACATTCAGGCAGACCCGACACACACCACACCCCCGCATCTCAACATACACTGCACTTGCACACAAACAAATTCAGGCAGACCCGACACACACCACACCCCCGCATCTCAACATACACTGCACTTGCACACAAACAAATTCAGGCAGACCCGACACACACCCCACCCCCGCATCTCAACATACACTGAACTTGCACACAAACACATTCAGGCAGACCCGACATACACCATACCCCCGCATCTCAACATACACTGCACTTGCACACAAACACATTCAGGTAGACCTGACACACCCCACACCCGCATCTCAACATACACTGCACTTGCACACAAACACATTCAAGCAGACCCGACACACACCCCACCCCCGCATCTCAACATACACTGCAGACATACAAATACAAACACACCCATAGACACCCGACACCCCCCCCACTTCCGCATCTCAACATACAATGCAGACATACAAATACAAACACACCCATACACATCCGACACACACCCCCACCTCCGCATCTCAACATACATACAAAAACAAAAAACACAGGACGGAGCCGAAACAGACACACACACAAACATACAGCCCCCCCACCATATACTTACCCAGACGTCCTGGAACGCTGGCGAGGCTTCTGGCACTGCCCAAATCGTTTTGGGTTGGGTGTACCTCTACATCTGTGCACCCTGGTGCACATATGTAGAAGTATACCCAACCCAAAACGATTTTTAGAAATGGAGGGACAGATGTAAAACAAGAGCCTCTTGCTTTGCATCCGTCCCTCCATTTTTAAACATCTTTTTTTCTCCGGCTTTTACCCGGGCCGCCAGAGAGAGACAGTATGGATGGAACAAAGGGCCATCCATACTGCCCCTCTTCTGTGCGGCCGTGGGGGGGTGGGGATTGCTCAGCCCCGACTTCATTCTGCCGGGGGCGGGGGGGGGGAGGAGGGCCCCGCACCCCCCCCTACTCCGCACCCCTGCCAGGGCAGATTAGGTCACTGAGCCCCAGCTTCCCTGGTAGCATACACACACACACAGTGACTCACGGCCCGGCAAGGAAAACAAAGACTTTCTTAATGGAGGGCGACCTTTGCTGCTTGCGGGCCACCTTCCATTAGGAAAGTCTTCAACCCTGCCGGGCCGCATCCAGCAGCATCACGGGCCGCACTTGGCCCGCGGGCCGTATGTTGTGCACCCATGCCTTAGAGGGTTGTATTCACTCTGGAGTGTGTGTAAACAGGCACTTGCCTTCACTTCGCTAACTTCTTCTGTACCAGTTTTGCATCCACCACTTCGCTGCATTTTCTTTCAACCATTTATAATGATGTACAATAAAAGACTGAATTACCGACCCAGCCCCTTTCCTCAGTCCCCATTCAAGAGGTTTCTGTACCTCTTGCGGGAGTCCCTACTTGACAACAAAATTAAAGAATGTGATTGCTCGGTCCCAAGAAAATCCTGTTTCTGCCCTGCACATTTCCTGTATGTGTATCATGTACTTAGCAGGATTCTCATCATTTTGCATCACCGTCTACATGATCGATTCAAAATCAGGTGTATCTGTGTATGTCCACCAAAGCGCTGCCCACACACGGGGCCTAATATCATCAATGTGCACTCCATCATGACCATTGTGACCCTGCTTAACACCGGGATACCCAGTTTTAACCCATATGTCATCAGCCTGATTCCCCAGTATTGAAACAAATAGACTTTTCAGATCCCCTATAGCCAAGGTCCTACCGCTGTTTGCTTCTCAAAGGCAAATATCTACTTACCTGCTCCAGTGGTAAGAGACAGGAGTGCCTTTATGAGATTATTTTTCATCCATATGCACCCACAGTATATACTGTGCTCTCCCTGGTCCCTTATGTAACAATGGAAAGTGTGCTACTTCTGCCTTCACCGTTCTTGTTTTCCCCGTCACCGATTTCTTAGCCACTGCCATGCGCCCATATCAGTTTCATAACCTAGGTCCTCACAAATGTTCTACTCGTGAGGAAATAACAGGTGGGTGTTCCTCTTCTTCCAACATGTCTACAGTGCCCCATTCTTTCTCTCCGCCTCCCACGTACGGTCATATTCATCAACCATCCGAACCAGACTGAGGTCCAGACTTTCTGCCTGCCTCCTCCTCTCCTCCCTTTCCTTCTCTATATGCACATGCTTGATAGCAGTACTGTCTATTTGAACAAAACTATCTCCCGCTCTCAATTTGTCAGAGCCTACAGGCATTTGTTGCCCAACCCTCCCCCCCAACATTAATATGGCTAATTCTCTTCCCACCTTTCTTAACACGTCTACCAACTCCTTGTGTGCCTTTGTATCAGTTCCTTCCAGTGCTCTACCCCTCGCAGCGGAAGACATTGGAGGGTTGGGGAGGTTGTGATATTGGGCTGGTTAGGGTGGTGGGGGAGCTGTAATGGTCAAAGGAATGTATGTGGGATTTGTATATCCTGGCGCGGCATGAGTAGGATAACATCCAAGTGGGGGGGCACCTGTACTGCCTCTGTAGGGCGCAGGGGCACTCAGAACAGCAGGCATGGTTGTTATAAAGGAGCAGGCTATGGACAATTCACCATCTTAGGGGCATTTATAGAAGCATCTTCCAAATCATCCACCATTATCCACAACTCTAACACTTCCTTTCTGTTTTTCAAATTTCTCCCCTTGTAGTTGGCTGCCAAAAATGTGTACATATGATTTAATGTGTCTGCTATTTGTTCCCTGTTCTGGCCATGGCTTATACATCCCTCCTTTAGTTTCTGCCAACCATTCCTTGTGATATTTGAGAATTGTTTCTCGGTACAAGGGAAGAGCTTTGCACATGTACTCGAAAGGGCTCCATCGTAGCGGCCCGTTTTTCGCTGTTATACAATATTACCAACACCCATGCCCCAAACCAGTAAAGCCGTACACACCCAGTACCCATCCCATCTTCCACTCTCCTGCTGCCACTTCCCCCACTTTCCTTTAAACGCACAACCTTTCACACTCCCCTCACACGCATATATCTGCTCCCTGATCACAAAGCTCTCTCCGCACAACAGATCAGGCCCTCCACTTGCCACAATAAAATAAATAACAACAAAATCAGAATAAAGCTACCGTTTCATTCCACAACCCCCTCTATATTGGGTGAGGAGATCCCAGGCCCTCAACGGCCTATAACGCAACTACTTCTCATTCTCATACCCCCTTATACTGGGCAGAGAGATCCCAGACCCATTAAATATATGGGGCTTCTATCCGTATCCTTTTTTCCTCATTAAACAGCACTGTTTTCTTCCCTAATAACAAATATACAATGCCACATGGTCTTCAAGCCTATCCATCAATTCCTCTCTCAGTATATGCACACCACTCTTCACATACACAAACACTCATACTCCTTTCCATACCCACTTGTTATTTGCCCAAAAAAGTGCACTTATATCTACATCTTCTCCCGAAGTCGTCTGTCACAGGGTCCCATCAACGGCCTGCACAATCCGGGGCAGTGCCCCGCTCCAAAGAACAGACAGGAATTCTAATAACACGCCTCCTGTAAACCTCTCAAAGGTGTGCACAAAGGTAACTGGTCCCTGCAGGTGGGTCCAGCCCCTCCGGATGTGCAGTCAGGAGTTGTCTGTCCCCGTGGGAGAGGCTGGGATCACGTCAGTGTCACCAATATTGTAAAGTAACCTCACTAAGACCAGACACAGAAAAAACAACCGCTAGGGAAAAATGTTTGTATACAAAAAGGAAAATTGCAACAGGGTATTATAGGTTCATTGCACAGGGCTCCCTATGTTCATAAAAACAAACATCACATTATAAAAATAGAAATTGTCATTCATGACGCATTTGATATCCAATGTTCATCCCCCACCCTCATTGGCTAACGCCCATTTACATGCTATTATTCACATATGGACCGCTCTACCATTGGTCATATCATCTTCTCCTCCATCTTCTCTCTGTAGGTGCATCTCCACGGCCTGTCCCAGTGGCAAATAATTTAGGTGTCCAAATCGCAGCTTCTCTTTCTATCGAAGCCCAGGTAAGCTCAATCTGTCAGCAGGGACATTTCAAGCTTAAAACCTTACGCAGATAACCTTTCAGAGCCAGCTTATCTGCTGAATCGACTTGAAGTATTGCAAAACACTGTGATGCGTGCCATTTTTGGACTATCTTCTTGTGATCACATCTCATCTTCACTTTGCAGCCTCAATTGGCTGCCAATCATTCCCCAAGTGGACTTTAAGCATTATTCTTAGTCCAACATGCTTTTAATAAACGAGGGGCTCATTATTTACAGGAAAAGTTCTTCGAATATGTCTCTCTTCGTTAGCTCGATCTTCATCAGATTTTCTGATTCTAGTACCTAGAGATTATCGAGCGAGAATTGGTGGCCGAGCCTTCTTTGTCTCTGCAGCTCACCTCTGGAACAGACTTCCGCTGGACATTTGCTACTCCTCCCAAGAGGTAGGCCGGGAATCCCTGCATGTCCCATTAATCCATCCGGTTCATGAAGGATTCAAGAGTCTTATTCCTGGGCATCTGGTAGTTCAAATAGAATTACCATTATTCTGCAGAGTGCTGGTGTCCTAAATCTTGACTTGTGTTTTGACAGCTCAACTACTCTACCCTGTCTCCCATGAGTATGGCCTTCATACTGGGCTGCAGCCCTACTCCCATTTGTCTGTTTGCATTCTTGCATTCCTGCTTAATTGTACAAAGTTCTAACTGGATACATTTGTATGTGTGTGTACGTGTATTTTCCCTGCCATGCCTGGGAATTGGAATCAAGTAAGGAAAGGGGCCTTATTGTTCTGTGTTTTTAACACACCCCCGGAGGATTCAGACCTACTCACAAGTACACTATTAGTTTGTCTTATTAATGTTGTATGCATGCAATATATTCTGCATGATACTATTGCAAAGCAAATGGTTAGTTTCCCTTAAATGTATATAGTTTCCACACAACATGTGTCACCCACCAATCACCTTTACTCATAAGGTCCCCCGCCACCCCTGCACCACCCTCTACACGTTCCCCATGTGTTAGTATATATTCCACAATCTAAATTGTTATGGGAGGAGCTCTGATTTGAACCTGCATCCCAACAGAGCTTGTCATTTCTTCAAAGCCATGGATCAGCTGGGCTTTGGGAAGGGCTGTGCCTTGGGATTCCTTTGGTGCGGGCTCAGGATTTTACTTAACTACTGGTTTGTTCCCCCAAACTCTAATTCCTTTGTTCTTCTTTGCTTGCTTTTGCCTGGGGTGTAGATAGTTAACCTAGGCCCTTCACGAGCTCACCCTGACTTTGTGAAATCCTCATTGAGTAAATGTAAATCTCAGTTGAAATGTGCGCAGTATTAATCTGGGTGACTGTAAGCTGTGGCTCTACAGATGTGTTGCCAAGTGACTTCAATCATCTCTATCCATAGACTGTGATGGCTACATCCGATTTGAGTTGCAGACCAAAACATCTGGAGAGCCACCAGATACAGACAAAAGTTCTAGTGTATGAATAATGGACACTATTTCTGAAGGATAATTCACCACTCACACCCCTACACTTCCATTTGTATGGAGCATGTGATGTTATAAGGTGGGTCGTCTGTCATATCATTTCAGGATTCTGATGTACCAGAGGGGATGGTCAGCTGTCGCTTGCAAAAGCCCCCTATGTTCTCCCATTTGTAACATCACAGCTTAACCTTTTGATAAGAACATGAATTTGCTAATAAAAGTTACGTCGTATGCATCTCACAGGTACATACAGTGTATGGTGAGCTCTCATGTAGTCCTCTTTCAGATGGTGATTTAGATGTTTGATATATTCAGGCTTGTTGAAATAATAGATATGTTCCGCTCTTTCTTGAAGTTCGGCATTCTGATTCCCCTAACTGTACCCATCATAATGATAAACCTCTTACATAGGTACTGACCAAGAATGTGGTATAGAAGCACAATGTAGCATTGCATTTTTAGGAGTGGCATCTCTAATGTCCGTGCAGTCAGTGTTGCGCCCCACTTTGCTTCGCGAGACTGGAAGGTGGATCTCCAGCTCGGCACCTGGATTTTTTAATGCAGGGCAACGTAGTGTAACTACTAACTCGGCCTGCAAGCACATCATTGTAAAGCTAACACAAGCAGACCATGTGGAATATCAGAAACCAGGTAATCCTGGAGATTAGGAAGACTAAATCTACCACACTGCTTGTGCTGTCTCTATGTTGCTTGTCTGTATGTTCCGTGAGCGCCCTAAGGCCTACGGGTGTGTTGGCGCTATCTAAAAACCATTAGAATAGAAGAGAATCCTAGAATCAGGATGTAAACAAAGTCTAATTGGTTCTGTGGCATCGGCCCTGTGGCCACTCCTGTTTGAATCCTATTGTGAATAGGCAAAAAGTGCCTTCATCCAACACATGAATGATGTTGTAGGTCTCTTAGATTTTGTAGATGGCGGATAGTGATTGGATATTGTGTTCAGCATTCTAAGCTACTTAGAGAAGACAGTGGTCTCAGACGATTTACTTGGAGGCCCACTTTCTTCTTTTACGAACATCAGTCCTGTTTTGTGTTTTTACAATTTAAGTGGTGAATATAATTAATTCTGCAGTCATTGTATGGAACATAGTGCCACAAAGTCACTTTTGTTGCAGATGGAACTATACAAATCAACAAATCATACATAAATGGCTTCTGATTCGTTAAGTGATTCGCAAAATTAATTTGCACCTTCATATAATGAAGCTTTTTTGGCACAAGTATAAATGTTTGTTATATATTGGGGTTACTTTGCCCTCTTTTTTGATGAGGGGGGCCTATGTCATGACGGTTAACAATATAAGGTAAGGGAGGACATAGGCTACCCCACCTGTCTGACACTTGCCCGGTGTGGATCCAGCATACGTTTTAACAAATCACAACATGTGGTCCGTACACAAGAGATTACCCAATTTGCATATAGCACATTTAGCAAATATTTATTTTCATATGGTTTAAAAATAGCATCACACGGCTAACATCATAACCTTTTTCCTGCCGGTAGTTTCCGGGGATAAACAATATTTAAGGCATCTTACAAAACCTCATACATTGATTTTTTGCATTTAGTTTTTTGCACAGTGTGGGTTAGTATACAACAGGTGACTTAGAATGTGGTCATCACTAGATAGATGTGAAGTCGTGATGACCACATTCTAAGTCACCTGTTGTGTACTAAAAAGGTTATGATTTTAGCCGTGTGATGCTATTTTTAAACCATATGAAAATAAATATTTGCTAAATGTGCTACATGCAAATTGGGTAATCTCTTGTGTACAGACCACATGTTGTGATTTGTTAAAACGTATGCTGGATCCACACCAGGCAAGTGTCAGATAGGAGGGCCTATGTCCTCCCTTACCTTTTACAAGTATAAATGTCACATTGTGCTGAACTTGACTTGCATGTCATTTCAGCTGGGATGATGTTTGTGTTGCAAGTTTCACAATAAACGGATGGCCATTGTTTGTACTGACATTAAAGTGAAATTATTCATGATCAATAATTTACAGCGTGGGTTTTATTATGAAACCATGCTTACAAATTACTTGTCGATTCTGTGCCGCATGGATGTATTTTAATGGAAATTTAGAAAGTGTTGGAGCATTTCATTAAAAAATGAAATATTGCTTTGGGATAATGTTTTGAAGCCGGCGTGTGTTAGATATGGTAACACGTCTTTACCATGCTGCAAGTCTTAACATAAGTGTAAAAGTAATGTTTTAAAAGGATTATGTTTCTGAAAAATAGTGCAAAAAACATTAGAAAGAATGCGTGGCGGGATAAAATAAAAGAGGTGATGGGTTTGGGAGGTTTTTGCTCCTTTAAGTACAAGAACATCTAAAATCGATAGTTTTAAAAACTTGCTTTTCACCGATGTCAAGACCATCTTTAGTATTTACACAGATGTCAAGACATGGAAGGATGACTAGATAGCACATAGCACTATTTGCATTCCCTGCTCACCCTCACACGTTTAATTTTTTCCTGGGAATTGCACTAAGTGCAGGCACTTGCCACTTTCACTGCTTAGTAGTGGGCAAAAGTGGCTTTGCACTACACAGGATTTAACAGAGGGCATGGATTACTACTGTCCTGCACGACTAACTAGTTAAGCCAGATGCATGTACTCACTGTTTTCTTGTAACCTGCAAGGCAGTGGCGGCTGGTGAATTTTTTCATTGTAGAGGTGTAAATGTTTCCCTTAAATCTGCAAGAGCATCTGAGAGTGGTGTGGTTTCCCTAACCAAGCAAGGAGTTTTGTGGGGGGGGGGTTCATTTTTGAACAATGGGCTAAAATGGTACATTGTACAACACACATTTTGTGAAGAATAGTGTAAAAATCCAAAAAGCCAATTACCGCCCCATATCTATCCCCCCTTCCTTGGGAAACTCTTGGAGAAACTGGTCTTCCCCCAACTTACCCAACACACTGAACTAGTTGGTTGCCTCCACGATCATCAGTTTGGATTCTGAGCATCCAGAGGCATGGAAACTGCTCTTCTGAACACCCCTGAGGAACTGCTTGCATCTCTTCACTCAAACTCTCCAGCTGTTGTCCCTTTACTTGATCTCTCCTCTGCATTTGATACTGTCAATCACTTCATCCTCATAACACTGCTTCACGATAAGGTAGGTATCTCGGAGCGGGCACTGGATTGGCTGACCTCCTTTCTCAATGACAGTCCGTCCAAGGTCATTCTGGCATCTTTCTCATCCCCCACCTCTATCTCCAGCTACAGCATCCCCAGGGCTCCAACCTTTTTCCTTGGCTTTTTAACAATTATCTTGCCCAGTTTGCACACATCATTTTCACCTTCTCCCCAAACGTCCAGTGTATGCAGATGACACACAACTCTTCTTCAAACTTCCCTCTGATCCTCTTCTCACTTCATCTATCATTCCTGACTGTCTATCTGCCATCCAGTCCTGGTGTACTGGCAATGACATCAGCCTCAACGCCAGCAAGACTGAGATCCTTCCTACCTGGACTTCTGCTCCCGCTTTCTCTCCCTCACTCTGGCCACCCCCCGTGGACTCTCCCCCTTCCCTTCCTCTGAAGCCAGAAACATTGGAGTCATCTTCGACTCCACTCTCTCCTTCATCCCTCACATTCAGGACCTTGCCAAGAAGTCCCACTTCCAACTCCATCTCCACAAAGGAATTCTTCCTTTTCTCACTTTCCCCCAGATGCTCAATGTCTCTAGAGCTCTGGTTCTCTTTAGACTAGACTATTGCAATAGCCTTTTCCGTAATGTACCCTCTTCCTCTCTACAACCCTTTCAGGTAATCCAAAATAGGGCTGCAAGACTTATCCTTGGCCTCAAGCCCAGGAGTTGCATCTTCCCAGTGCTAAAAAACACTCCACTGGCTCCCGGTTGCTGCAAGGATCAAATTAAAATCCCTCTGCATCATCCAAAAGACTTGCTGCAGCAAAATGTACCAGTCTATAATACTTATCATGTTAACTTTATGATATATGTCCAAAAGAAAATACCATGGCATAGTAAAGAAACATGTTATTGCTAACTATGTGCACTGCAGGCAGCCAGCAAGAACATGTTTTCTTATCTTGGTATTGGCCTGCACCAATGGCCCCTCCAAGCCCCAGCCTTCCAAAACACACACACTCACATAAATATTCACACAATGCAGTCACACACCCATACAGCTTCTCGCAATCATTCAGATGGCACCCCCCAGAAGACTTCACTCATGTAGGTAGATATATTCATATGCACGTGCACACAAGCAGTCACAAACCCAAAGAGCATCAATCAATGATTCACACGGCCGCAACAAAAAAACCGTTGTTCGCACAGATACATATATTCATGCAAACCTGCACAGAAGCAGACCCGCACCCATGCAGCTTCTCCCAATCATTCGCACAACAGCCACCTGAGCACGTACTCAACAGATACACATATTCATATGGACATGCTCACAAGCAGTCACGCATCCACACAGTTTCTCTGAGTCATTCACACAAGACCCACCAGAACACCTACTGATGAAGATACGCTCTGTCACTCACATGCATACACCCTTTCAAAATAACATCTCTCACACATACAAACATACACAACATTTAATGTTCACATTATAATACGCCTACTTGGGGTGCATGGTCATAGTCTCTTGGGCTCCCCCCATCCCCCTGACGTAATTACATTGGGGGGAAGAGAGTCATGGTTCAGGAGTTGCCCTTCTCCCCCCTCCTTCCTATTCTTCAATCAGGCAGAGGTCAGGGTCAGCATTGTGACCCGACCCCAGCCTTGAACATATGGGTAGAGGGAGGGGTGAAGCGGCCTTCAGCATGCTTCATGCCCTTAATTTTCAAGTGCCCCTGAAGCATCCTGAATTGTCTGACATCGCCCATGGTTTACCTAATGCCTTTCAGAGAGCTGTCTTATTCGCCAGCCTTCGCCTATGTAAAGCACTGAGGAGGGCATAGGGGATGTATGTGATTACAGCAAAAATAAAATACTGCAGACGAAAATGTAAAATTTCTTTTTTTCATTTCACACATTTCAAAGCAATTATATGCGGTGGATCCCCCCCCCTCACCTGATACTCCCCTCACATTATTTGTTAGCCTAACCCACCGCCCACATATAATCGCAGTGAAATGCGCAGTACAACATTCTGAATTTTTGTCTGCAGTATTTTCAGCTGGGCAGTAATGGGGTGATACCGGCAAAAGGGACACCACCAGTCTTACTTAAATACCTTGCTCCATTATGCAAATGCATTTTTTTTGGGGGGGGTATTGGACTGGCTATTTTATGGGGACCTTGAGGGCACAGCCCCAGCGCCCCATATGGAGAAGTCCCCACTACTATAAGGTCATACCTATGACTCTAAACTGGTGATATTATCAGAATATGAATCTGATTTGCTTTTAGTTCCTTTTGTGTTCCTCGATCCACCCTGCTCTGCGGTCAGTCAAAGATGCAGTGTCTCGGAATAGGCACAATAATGTGCTTGCTTGTTTAGGTCTCTGGTTATTATATATCTAGAGAGGCTGGCAATTCTGTGCCAGGCAATATGATTTTAAACTACTGCAGAGGAGATGCCTTTTTACTGTTTCTCTAGGATTGTGTAATTGAATGGAATTGCCTGTTGAATATGTAGTGCATTGCCATTGCAAGGAATATTAGTGGCTTTAGAGCTAATTAATAAGCCTGTCTATAACGCACGACTCAACCATTGGGTACTCTACATAATATGAATCTACTTGGAATGCAGTCCTCCTCCGGGTTCCATGTGTTAAAATCGCAGCAGAAATGGCCATGGACACAATATCACAGCAAAAAGGCTGTGGTTTTGCCGCCGCAATCCATGTAAAGGATGCGCAGAGACGTTTTTATGGGAGGGCAAAAGGGGCACTTGCCCAGGGCCCCCACCTTGGAGGGGGCACCACAAGGCTAGCTGATCTGAAGAAGTAAGATTACATTGTTCACCAGTCTTAAATAGCACACGTCAGGATATTTTATGGGGTGCTGCTGAGGCTCTAAACCAATTGCCTTTCTGTTTTGGCATTCTGCCTTGATCAATTCATCATGTATTGCTTTCTGTGTTAACTGTGGTATACCCAGTTTATGTGCTCCTTATGACACAACTCTGTAGCATTCTTTCCTTCCTGTGGGAATTATGTTGTTCATGTGCAATAGGCAATGGTGAAATGCATATTGATTGAGTGCCACAATGGTTCAGAAGTTAGCTCAGTGTGTGAAGCACCCATTGCAGAGATGTGTGTTTATATGCAACATTAGAATATCACATTCCAGCAGGGTTGGCTGAGCCTTTCCTATGTCTGAAGTGTATAAACCTGCCTGCATATGTACTTGGTTTTGCAGAACAACATCTGCTTTTATCAGCAATGTACCTGTACCAGATAAGGGTTGCTATAAAAATGAACATATCATCCGTACAGTGAAGGTCTAGAAATTGGTTTGTTCAGATGGGGTGTTGTAAAACCTAGGAAATCGCCTCCGACGATGGCATAAACTGTTAGTCCAAGAGGTGAATAAATATTCAAATTCAAGAATATGGAACAACAGCGTTCATGTTTGTATCCTGGATTTGCCAGCAGACGATACAGTGATCCTGGTCAAATGATCTAATATATCTTACATTACTGTACTGTCTTCTATGAGGATTGCCTTCTTGCATGCTGCTGGCATCGTTTAGCCCGTTACTTGATCTTTTTTCTTATGTGGGCGATTTGGGTGGAAGGGTTGGTAGACTGAAGAGAGCGGACCATATGTTGCAGGCCTCAGCCAAGCATAGTGTAAGGTCTGCTTGTTTGACACAACAAACGGTTTGCTTTTTGGTAAACGTTAAAGGTTTTTATGCACGTTTATAAATGAAAATGTTACAAGCCATTGTTTTGTAAGTATTTAAAGCTTTAAAATACAAAAGACAAACCCAGATTAAATTTGTTGAATCATATCGACTGGTATGCTGGTTCTTATATACTTCCCTTGATGTTGGAGAGAATGAAGCTAGAATCATTCCCATTTTGCATAACACCCTTCTATAATATTTTATTTAAAAATGGTCATGTTTGGTAATGTGATTTGTGTACTTTCCAAGTACATTTTTTTTATAAAATGAGATTGTTTTGGTTCATGGTAAGAACTGGAAAAGAAAGTGTTCCAATCCAGAAATTGCAGAGTTGGCACAAATCACAGCTTCACCCTTTCACCCCTTAACCAATATGTGGTCCTGGGCATCTCATTTAATCTTGTATTGCCTAACCTCTCAATATTGCCAGCCCCTAAACCTTTCAAAATTGTCAGCCCTTCTGAGTGATTTCCTTCTCATGGTATGATCTTCATAAAAGCCTTATTTATGGTTTCACTGTGTTAATAGTGAGCATATAAATATCGCACACCACAGGCATGTGTTCCTTTGATATCTAATGGCAACACTATTTGAAAATCGTATCCCACTTCTAATCTCAAGCTTCCTGGTAGCTTCTAATCTGCCTCCACTATCCATGCTAGGGTATGTGTAGCGTTCTCCTTCCTTCCAACTGGTGGTCTCTATCCATGCATGAGCATGTTTGCATTATGTGAGGCAGCTAATGTGAGTTCTCTGTCTATTATGGGTTACAAATACCTTTTACATACGGTCCTGCTTTAATACTAAATCTACCTTCCTGGATGTATGTACTAAAACAGTAACCCCTTTGTAGACTGCTAATGTTGGTCTTCAAATGCTACCTGTTTATCATTCTCATTAGAGAAAGAATAAGAGGGCAAGGGGACCTAAAGGGACTAAACGTGCTTATTATGCTGCGAGACAGCATATCAACCTATAGGTTGAGAGCGCGACGGGTGGTTGCGCGACTAGTATTCTTGATCCTTAATTCCTTTGGTTTGGTGGAGGGGGGGCCCAAAGATGTCTGTGCCCAGTGCCCCAAAAGTGCTTAAGATGGCCCTGAGGATGCAGGGGATATACCCCCAACACCCGGACCCATTATACTATTTAAGAGGAGTGGGGGACACCCCGGCAACCCCCGCTCCCTTTAAATGGTGTAATGGGGTATATCTTTAACGGGTCAAACCACAGCATTTTTGCCGCAATTTTTTGTACTGGCAACATTTTTGCCGCAATTTTATCACTGCATACCCTCCTCCATAGATGAAAGGATTCTTTGTTAACTAATGGAATGGAAGAGACCGATATCATGATTTCCAGAATCGCCTCCTCCCATCAGATCTGGACAGGAGAGGAACATCATAGGCTTCACGTGGGTTAGCCTGTATCTGAATCATCTTTTTTTGTTAAAATACTCCTGCCCCTCTTCCTAATCTCAGTGTTCGGTCCGGTGATTGATTACCTGACTGTGTGCTTTTTGGAGCTTCAGTTATGTGCAAGTGTGGTGTTCGGTTCACCCATATATCGCCAGCTTGTGTGATCACCATTTGCAGTCGTCTGTGTCTGCCAATGCACTTTCATAAGAAAGAAGTTGATGAACCATCCTACAATATGCATATTCCTATCCACCAGCTGGCAGTGGCTAGGCATGGTAGGGTCACAGCCAACAGAGGAAGATGCCCAAATATCGCCATGTCTTTCTCGAGTATTAAAACAGAAAGTGACTATCTTGACCTGAACAAACACCAAAAAGTAGAAATTCCACAATGTCTCAAAGATAAAATTGAAGAGTACCTGTAGCCAACTCAAATGCTGTTGTGGTATTTGATCAGAATGACTGGCAGCTATAAGTCAAAGAAAGCCCTTGCACCTGTCCACAACTGGTGGAGGGTATATTTGAGTTTACATTATTTCTTTTGAGCCACTTAGCTATGGAACATGGGCCTGAAACGGTAATCTGTGGTTTCGTCAACCGCACTTATCTCGTCGACTTTTAGCTTGACTCCCGTTGACGAATGACCAACACAGATTTTTTTTTATGTGTGTGTAAGTGTAGGGAGGCACGGGGTGGGAGTGATGGAAGTGAAATAGGGGATAATGAGGAAAGGTGAAGTCTGGGGGATCCCCCATTAACAGATAAAGAAATCATACAACCTACCGGATTCAACCAAATGAACAAAGTGTGGTTGATGACCATATATAGAACCTTTTCAGACATGTGGCAATCCAGATGTTTTGGGCTATGACTCCAATGATCTATCACCTTTGGATAAAAGTATTATTATATTGCATCCATGACAGTTTTACAGACAAGACACTCAGACATAAGGAGAATATAAACGCCCAAGTAAATCTATTATCTACCCATGCAGACCCTACCATTAACGAGGCTGAACTATCTGCTCTCAAACCTCCCTCTTTCACCCTTAAAACAGTTTCTATAGGTCTTATTGCTGGTCTTATTGATGAGGGTAATACAGCACTACTGTTGCTTTTAAATCTGTCTGCCGCTTTCGATCTTGTTGATCATCAACTTTTGGCAGATAGACTATCTACGATAGGCAGATGCTCCCCAGCGGCAACAGCATGGTTTAGATCATTCTTCGGCTTGAGAAGCATGAATATCACTAAGGATAATACTTATTCCAACAGCTCAGTTCTCCCGTGTGGTGTGCCCCAGGGGTCTTGTCTCTCGCCACTACTTTTCAATGTCCACTCAAGACTCCTGTGTGACCTCCTTTCTACTATGGGCATCTATTTTGCTAATTATGCTGACGATACACACATCGTCATTAGGCCATCTGGTGTGTGTGTCGATGACTCAGAGCTCATCAACCATATTTTTACTCAAATTCAAAACTGGATAGCCCTGAATTCCTTGGCCCTTAACAACGCAGAGACCGAGATGCTCACTCTGGGCACTCAACAAAAACTAAAAAGGCTCAACCCCAGCTATGACAAATGTATTATTGCCCAAAATGTCATTCCAGTCTCCAAAACTGTCAAGACCTTGGGTGTCTTCTTTGATCCTCAATTCTCGTTCAATCGTCAGGTCAGTCACCTAAAATCATCCTGTTGTTACTATGCACAGTTACTTTGTCAGATTCATCTTTTCCTGTGTGCTGAAAATCTTGCTATGATACTTGCTGCTATCATAAATTGCAAGTTAGATCACTGCAACAGCCTCTTAATTGGAACCCCAGAGACCAATATAAACAAAATTGCAAATAATTCAGAACAATGCTGTACGTGCCTTGTGTGGTCTTAAATGCAATGCACACATCATAGAAGACAGAAGAAGTCCACACTGGCTGCCCATTCAACACAGATGACAGCATAAGAGCCTAGTCAGTGTTTAAGGGCCTTCATGATGAAGCCCCTCATTACTAGGCATAAGAAGAAATCCATTGGACGTACACTGCGTTCTAATGACACCATCCATATGATACAACCACTTTCTTCCCTTAAGAAAATTGGTGGTGTCAGCTTCAAAATCTGGGCTCCCTCCTTATGGAATGCTCTTCCGAAACACCTTGTAGACAGTGACTCAACAGCCCTTTTTAAGAAGCACCTGAAAACGTTCTTGTTTGATGCTGGACATGGCTGATTGATATTTTTTTTCCGGCATCTACCCCTTAAACAAGCCTGCCTTATAACACTTGTTTCCTGCCAGGTGTTGGCCTGTTGCTCTGTGGAGGTTCTTTCTTCTCTTCTCTTTCTCAGGCTTATTTCATTGTTTTTGCGTGTGTTCCTCCTGTGAGCGCCCTGAGGCCTACGGGCTAGTGAAGCAATAGAAAAGCCTAGATAGATATACTGCACATTAAGCAAGTGCCTTGTCTCATAGGGGATGTCGATAGCACGTGGGCTACAAAACCACACTTCTTCAAAGGCCTACAGTCTTTTCAAGAATAGTACACACAAAAGGAAATAAAAGGTTCAACTAAATTCTTTTGACAAACTAAAACAAAACATATTGTGAACTACAGTATTAACATATTTTTGAATCCAATAAAATGTTCAAAGTAATTCTAAGAAGCAAAAACGTAATTTCTTCTGACTCACTTGGTCCTTTCCCCTCGCCGCTTTCCGCTACTTTTACAGACTCCTGAAGCATCTACTCTCCTTTCTCATTTCATGGGTTTTTTCTCTCCTCTTTTTCTCCTTCTTCAATAAGATGACTCCCTTCTACCGCTTTTATTTTCCTCCCCCGCAGATGTTTTCCTATTCCTTTTCCTCTATGCAGTTGTTAACCCCCCCTACACTGTTGTTTGTGCCATCCTCCACCACATCTGCATTTTCCCATTGGGTTTTCCATAGTGGTGTATGACTTTCAGCCACACCCTTTCCCCCTTCTCTCCTTTTCTACACACTTTTTGTCTATGGGGGTTGGGGTCTGTCTCAGCTACAGTTCCACCTCCTCCTCCTACTGCTGATGAACCCCAACATCTATATGTCCCTATTGAATATGCAGGGTGTTGTATGACTTCAGCCACAGACTTTCACCCCGTCTCTCCTATTATGTGCACAGTTACCATATGGGAGCAGGGGTCTCACAAACCATGTCTACTCCTTTCCCACATACAGGTTTCCCAATGAAGGGAATGGAGATATTTTCCACCATATGCATTGTGTTGTCTGTCTCTATGCCTCTGAAGTAAACCTTGTATGCATATAGTCAAAGTAATGCCCTTTACCCTAGGAGGTCACCTACTATAGTCTTGTCTTGGACTAGGGCACGCTCCCTTGGCACATTGGACATGGTGAGCCTTTGGACTGGCGATGAGATTTTGGGGGCGACTTGTTATGTTGGCCACGCTTCAGTGACTGCTTTCAGGCAAGTGCATACCACACTTCATATCAAGATGTGTCTCCCCAATCCAAGGGTGGTGATATAGGATGTAGTCCAGCCTGCTTCCGCGCTACTCCTTTCATAGCATTTAAAGAAGGAGAGGTGGAGAGACACTTGCAGCATAAAACATGTGGCACTTAAGTGTTGTGAAGAGCTTTGCCACAGACTCCCACACGCACAGGGAATTCTATCACGTGGTGGTCACTGAGGAGGATAGCGCATGGGCAACACGCTGGTCTTGGAAGCATGAGCATGCAGAGCAACAGAGGTTTGAATCCCAGGTCCGCGCTTAGAAACCAAACTTAGGTATGGTATTAGGTGTGTTATAAAGAAACAATTAAATATATAAATGGCTGTGACATTCTAGGATCTCATCATCCCAGCGCCCTGGTTACCTATTGGACATTTGGAAGACAGTGTGTGACTGCTGCAGCGATGCAAAGGCTCTCCTCCCCTTTGACATGTGAATCTGGAATGTGCGATGGAGACGTTGCTCCGTCTGTGGTCGAAAAGCCAATGAAATCTTCCCTTTGAGAAGATGCCCAGTCGCCCTATTTCAAGCTAGAATAATTAATCCATGTTCCCATTGTTTTCTTTGCATTGTGGTGCTATTTGTTCTGATTTTTCCTACCAGAAAGTAATGGCCATGAGTTCCAACAGGCTAAGAAAAGCCCAGAATGGATGGGCACACTTTGCATGGCTGGAACAGCTACAATTTACGGAGCATGTGAACACAATAACTGCACACATCTTAAAACATTACTGCACGTCTGGCAAATTCATTTGGTATTTACAGTTTAAAAGGATTGAGGAATGTGGGTTCTACTCGCAGGATTTCAGATAAAAACGGATCCTGCCCAAGATGGAGTTTCATTTTTTACGATTTAAATTCCCTAGCAAGGAATAGCTGCTTTATCAGAACAAGAAAAACAAATGTGTCGGTGTGTGAGGTTTCCCAGCCCCTGAGGCTCCTTCATCAGGTGTGTTTGCAGGGTTCTTGCAGTGTTTGAAGTGAAGGAGGTGGGAGTGGGGAATTGGGGAGAATCGACTGCTGTCATTTAAATTGTTCTTGAAATTGCTTCGGGGAATGAGAAGTGACGAGTAAATGAGTGTTTTCTTTGCCCTGAGCTTTTAATGGTGTACAACTAGTTTGTGTAGTGAATCAGGGATTTTGGACTGACTTTGCTTCTATTGTCCGAGTTCTTTTCAGGCCTTTCTTTCATTGTATCAAGTCATTCACATTGTTTAACGTGAAATATCCCGGATTGTTCTGCTATCAGGACTGATGTTACATTTATGAATGTCTGTGCATTTGTATTTCTGGTATTCAGTGATTCCATCGAATACAAAGCATCAAATGCAAACGCATTTAATGTAAAAGCATCGAAAAAATGTTTTTTTTAAAAAGGTAAAGGTTTTATTTTTATTAAAATGGGTTTTAAGGGGTAAAGAAACAAGGGTTGGGGGGATCCCCCATTAAAAATAAACTGAAAAAAAACATTTTTTTCGATGCTTTTGCATTCGAGGCTATCACTATAAACCGTATTTCTTTGTATTACAAACAGCACTGCCATGTGTTTTTGGTGCCTGAGTATATTGTTAATTGCAATACGTTTTAAATTGCTCATAGCAGTTGTTAAGGTGTACCTGGATGCTTCGTAATAGTAGAAGTAAGCAGAGGATTGGTGTAAGAGGCATTTGATGATCAGTGACAATCAGATGTCTGCCTTATTGTCTAGGCGCTAGACAATAAGGCAGACATTTAGGGGAAGAACCCAGAAGGTGAAGAGGACCATTAGACCATTAGAAGAGATGAGATAATAATAATTTAATAATTTTGTATTTATATAGCGCTACAAGCCCTCAGGTAGCTGAGCGCTGCTTATTATCACACACGGTGTGTGGTGCTCATTTATCGACCTCGGAAGGATAAAAGACTGAGTTTGGCCCTGCCGGGATTCAAACCTGCATCACAGGCTCTGCACGGATGTCAAAGCGAGCGCTGTACTCGCTGTGCTATCTGAGTGGCAACGTTATGTAGTTATGTTACTGGGTTTTTTACCACACACCACTGCTTTTACATGGTCTCGTGTACTCATGTGGCTCTGAAATGGAAAAAGGAGGGAGAGGTTAGGGGAGGAGAGGTAAAAGGCAGGTGTTGTGTTTAAGTTTGGTTGGCGCTTGTGGAGCCAGAATCAGCTGGCATCTGTGCGGGTGTGATTTCCTTGGTGGATTGTGATTTTTACTGGGAGTTGTTTTATTTCTAGAGGGGAGACCTGTGAAGTCTGAGGGAAGAAGATGTGGGTGCTTTGGCCAGTGGGATGGGCCTGTCTGTTAATTGCTGTGGTGCAGTGCTGTGACTTTATTGGTGTGTTTTGAGGGCTTGGGAGTTTTGTGCAGCCACTTGAGGCTTGTGAGTTAGTTTTTTTGAGTTAGGTTGAATGAAACGGGAGGTTTTTGTCAGATGAGTTCTAAGGGCGTTGTTTGCAAGAGAAGTTGGTGTATGTACACATAGGCACACTGCCTTGCTCTAGGCTGCTTGCACTAAATCTAAGTGTGTTTGTGAGTCTGGAGCATGAGCAGTGTGATGGGCCCAAATGTAACAATGCCGAGGATGAGAATTCATATTGTGTGGTGCCATGCGCGCATGTTTGGGAATACTGATAAAAGTGTAACACAATTAAATCAGTGCCATTCGTTCCTGCGTACAACGCGCAAGTGGGGAACCGGTTTAGTGCCTTATGTCTGTAAACACCCTTATAGGCAGTGGATGCTGGAGAATGTGTTAACTGAAGGGAAGTAAATGTATGTGTCTAATATGCAGAAGCGACTAAGCGGAGCGAGGAGCTCGAACCAATCAAGGTGGTCCGGTGGGGGTTCCCCGTGATAACATGTTTAAAATGATGAGTTAAAAAGGTTCATTTTGCAGCACTTTATGTGGAAAAATTGGGTAAAAGGCCACACATTTTGCTATCAATGTTGTATGGTAGCACATACAAAAATCCAATTGGTGCAGCTTACCAACAATGCACATGACCATTTTACATCACATGTTCATTATGCCTTTGCCCACAACATATTACAGCATATAAGCATCCCCATATGCCCATACAAATCCACGCATGCTGCACCAATGTATGCCAGTATTTCCATATAAAGATGCCAATCCATTACAATATGCCATGCCACAGAAAGAAAGTAAATCCAGACTGACTATACCAAGATCAGCCAGTGTAACAAGTAATCACACTTCTGTTGGATTTTACCCCTGATGCAAAGTACAAAAATGCCATGACACTTAAAGAATATATAGCTAGACCGGATCCACCAATGTAAGCCAGCCTAGCCATGTACTCATTATGCGCTGAGCCCAGAATTGTTTTTAGAATGTAATATTCAGATATTAATGCAGTGTTTCTGTTCTACAGATCCATACAGTGTCCTAATCAAGCCAACAAGTGTTTTGACGATATGCTGTCTTTTTCAAAACAATTGCACTATCCAATGGCCAGTAGGGGTTAGCCTCAGGCCACTGGTGATTTGTTATCAGAAACAGTATTATCACCCCTTGATTAATAATATGCGTTATAAATGTCCTTGGTCTCCTGTTCTAGTCGGATGTGCAGTGCAGTCTACTTGAGTTAGTGAAATTGTATTTCACAGAGATCCAATCCCCCTTTAGACTCAACCCTCACATAGCTGGCCCCACTCAAACAAACACCCAGCCAACGCTGGATCTGCTGATCAATAAGAAAGGCCTTGAGATGCAGATTAGAACATGGCAACACAGTGAGGGGGCAAAGAGAGAGGACATGAGGAGCATACGAGGGGGTGGAGAGGAAGGAGGAGGATGTGGAGAGGAAATAGAGGAGCGAAACAAGTACAGAGGAGAGACAGAAGTAAGTCTGCGGTGATGAGGTTTAGTAGAAGACCGGTGAAGGGGTAACGAAAGAGGAAAGAAGGATATGAAATGGGCAGATGGAGGTGTTAAGGAAGGATGGATGAGAGATCACTGGACCTGGAATAGAGTCAGAGGTTAAGAGGAGAGTAGAATATTAGAGGAAACAGAGAGAGAAAGTGAAGTGAAGGTAGTTGGAAGGGACAAGATGAGACTGGAGGAGATACAGAATGAAAGTAGATTGTAGGAGGTAGAGAGCGCGGGCGGTGTGGAGGAGGGAGAGTAGAGAGAACAAGTAAAAGCACAAAAGGAGTGATAAGGAAAACAGGGTTGGAGACTGCAAGACAACTGAAGGAAGGAGGAGAAAAAGCACAGTGGAGAAAAAGCACAGTGGAGAAGGAGGAGAAACTAAGAGACGGGATGAAGGGAAAGCAAAGAGTGGAGAAGAAGAAAACAAGACCAAAAGCTGCTATTTGAGGCAAAAGGAGGAAGGGGAAGAGGGCAAGAGAAGGATCAACAAGCTTCATTCTTAGAAGGATTTGTACATTGATGGTGTGCCTTGAATTGCACCTGGGGAAACCGTCTACCGTGGTTGAAAGGGGAAGCCTGTTAGCCTTTGGGGTCTCATGAAACTGAAATAGTCAACCGACCCCCATCCAGAAGAACTGAGGCACCGGGGTAGTGATACCAGGTATCCTACACATCCTGAAGGACCAATATATCATCTTGAAAAGTCCAAAGAGGACCATGAAAACATAACACCCAAAAAGCAGTGATGCACACTATAAATCACAAACTATAGGTGACTGTTTCCTGCCTTGAATGAGGGCCTGAACTAGGTTGAGAGGTAGAACATGAGAACCATGGCCCTAGTAAAAACCGGATGGTGCTGCACAAATCCAAAAACTCACCCCATAAACTCAGAATGCCCGAACTTCCTATTGCTTGCTACAAAATAAAACCCTGTGAATTTCAGCTCACTTTGCATCGCCTGTTGACCCCCCCAGCTGTGATAACAGGCACTTGCATACAAACTATGAAAGAATCCTGGACATTGCTTGGACATTGGTCTGGGGCTTCCCTGTAGGGCCATGTATGCACATAAGTGTCCTTTTCACACCGGCTTTTTAAATCTCTGTTTTGCAACTGCTTGCGTTATGTACCCTTGCACTCCCCATTTCACTAATCTGGAAAGTGCCAATGATTGTGAATGGTCGGATTACCTGTCGCTCATTTTACTTGTTCCCGCCTCCCCTGTTTGATCACTTGCTCCCCAGCTCACTTCCTTTTCCTTGGGAAGCCACAAAGCAAATGCTCTCCCAGTGGGTGCCATGGTAATCAACAATAAATAAATTATTAAGGAAGATAAGAAATAGTTTGAGGACTGTTGTGATGTAGCTGCCAACATTATTGCATCGGATGGACTACATGAATATGTGTAATACTTATTGACGGTGAAAAATCAAAAAGTAGGTGAAACGATTATATAAAATATCACGAATCACATTTTTGAGATGGAGGAGTAGACTGAATTTCAAAGGTAAATTAATTATTTTCGGGAGATGCAATTGGATGTTTGCAAGCAGATTGATGTTTAGAAATGTGGTGATCAAGTATGAAGCGAGGAGATTTCTTGACATTGGATTGCTTCTGGGTGGAGCAATTCTACAGCGAGTACTGTCATCCAAGTGAGGATGGGTAGGTGGTGGAATGTGGGCTCGTCTTCTGTGATGAGTACCACACTCTGTGCTGTTTTCTTTTGTAATTGGTTGGATGTGACCTCTTGGAGGGAGAATATTGTATGCAGCCCACGATCTCATGTCAGCAAAGGCTCCAGACCTTGAAAGAAGTCATAACATGTAGCCCTATCATAAAAGCTGAATGCAGAGTCTCTCCATGCATGACACCGTTTCCACTCTGACATTTACCCCAGGCACTTGTCCCTATTCAATTTAGGGGTCGCTGTTGCACTGAAAAATCACAGTACGTGTACGGCCATTAAAGGTCCAATAAAATGTATCTCAGGTTTAGCATAAACGTCACAATTGTTTCACCCAAAAAAACTAATAAAGATGATTTTTCAGAAATGATATCATGTGTGCCTTTTCCATGCCTAAAATACGAATTAGTGCAGCAAGATGGGAGGCGAGTGACAAAGCAAGGGGATTGCTCAATTTGGATACGCACAGTGAGATGAACGACCAACAGAATCCACTTGTGTCAGGTATGAAGTTTCAAGAATGTGTATTAACCTTATCATCCTGAGTGGGGATAACTCCTACAGATTCTAGAGGGATCACACTACAGCTGATAAGGGGTACTATGCCAAAGGTGCCAAAATGGCTAACCTGAGTGTCTTGCCAAAGCCAAACTATGGGAATACTGATCTTCCTTAGGATTCCATACTTCTCGGGACCATAGCACAGTCTGCTTGCTAGGCACTCAGTCTCCTGGACACAGCACACAGCTCATTTCTAGATAGTCTTAGTTCCAGGGATATGGCGCCCAGCTCACTCCTAGGAAATCCTATATCATTCCCCCTTCCTTATGGTTTTTGACAGGCTGTGATGATTACCCTTTAGCCATGGATTGCTCTACTAGGCCATTGTCTCCAGATCCTGGGATTTGGCTATCAACAAGGTACTACGATCTTAGTCAGTGCTCGAGATGTACCTATGTGAAAGCTCTTAACAATTTCTCCCAATGTGGGCTCTTCCAGTGTCTGGCTCTTTCACTTTTGGTCTTTCTCTCTCCTCTGCTTCTGGTCAGTCATCCAGTCCTGTTTGGGTCTATTTGACCTAAAACATTTGGTCTAATCACATTTGATCGAATGTATTTGACCTTTGTTTCGTCTAAAATGTGGGGAAAGACCCCCACAACCCACCCCACTTCCCCTCAAACTAATCTATGCCCTTACCCACCCCCATTTATATATTTAATTACATTTGAAGGAAAACAAGGTCAACAAAATTCGATCAAATGTTTAGGTCAAATGTGTTTAGGTCTATTATGCTAACACCATCCAGTCCATGACCCTGACTGCCAGGCAGGGAACTCTTTCATACTGCTCCTTAGAAGCCTTAGTGTTCAATAAGTATTGATTGGATACCCCCACTGCCTGCTTCCCCTGTCATGCTTTGATTGGTTATGCCGCCTTTCTTGTGGTTCTTTGGCACATGTTTTCCTTCCACTCTTAAAGGGTACCCGGTGTTTGCTGCGCATTATTCCCCTCTTGGTAGTCATCCCTGATTGGTAGATGCATGACAGTGACCGAGGACTTAAAATGCTCATCGTCATTTTGAAGTCAGGCGGAAGTAGGACTTCAGCCACACAAGTCTGTGGTATAGCATTGTATGTCTGCTGCTCCTCTGTTTTAACACACCTCCTCTGTCACGACGAGGATGTTTCATTTAGAGACACCGACCCAGCAATGAGAATCAGCTGGGGGAAGGTCTCTTTTCCCTTGTGCTCGAACCCTTAATGCTGGAAACTGGGATGTACATGTATTAAGGTTCATATTACACAAGAGGGACTGGGGGAATATGTGGGCTCCGGGGAATCCTCCATATACCACTAGTGGTATATAGAGTAGTGGACATCCCCGGTTCTTGCAGTCCCACTGCACCTCAGAGGAGGACAAATAAATGTGACTGTCACAAAAATGATAGTGCCAGAGGAATGGTCAAGTGGAGGCAATTCAGATTAGTGATGATCTGCACCTGAACTGCTCCTTTATCAATAACTATTACTGTAGACATATTTTCTGTATTCCACATGTCTATAAAACATCGGAGTAGGTTTCCTTGTTGTAGAGATCTAGGGACCATGACCATACACATGATTTGTCCTGTGGAGGTATCCTTGGGGATTTTGAGTGAAATGCAATGTGATCATGTGCTTCCTCCTGTGGCTTAATCCACAAAAAGGTCACTTATCTGTGGAATGCAGACCCTGCGGAGAGGAGAAATTCCGCCAGCGAGAGCTGGAAAGCACAACATACCCTTTTCTAGAGCATGTGACTGGAGGTCAGGGACAGCGAATGTGGGAGGAGGAGGGATCAAGAAGAAGCGGATCAATGCAACCAGTGAGACCTGAACATTCAGTTCCCCACACACAGGCTGGGGAGAGGCAGGGGCCTTATCCCCTCCAGCAAGGATGCTGGAGGGGATAAGGCAGAGCACGGGTAGGACTGGGCAAAGCTTCCTCCCATGAGGTAGTACTGATGATTTCCACCGATAATCCAACTCTTCCTGATTTCTGGGACACATCCGGAAATCCTGGCTTGTAGGACAGCAATTGCCAACGTTGAATGTGGCATTGAGCAGGCTACTGACACATGAAGTAGACTAGGCTTTTAAATATAGCAGATTGATGTGCTCAGAGTTGGGACAATCCTGTTCATTTATTTCTTACGCTGTGATACCCGTGGGTCTGGGCATTACACAAATGTTAAAATAAAAAAATAAAAAGGATTGCTTGGGAGATAAAAGAAGGTAGATGGGGTTCAAAAGTGTATGTGATCGACTGACATCAGTTATTAGAAATGCAAAGCAGGAAATGCACGACACATGCCTGGATGAGCCAAAGAAATCCTTGTATTTGAATGTGCACTAGACCTGCATGAACACAGCAGAGATGTACATGCATAATAGAGTGTGCAAAGATTTGCAAGATGCAATCCTTTCTCTATGAGTGATCAACATGTGTACAATATGTTTACAACTGTTGGGCAATGCCGTTGCCTACGCGTGGGAAGAAGCCATGTTTTTATCAAATGAATATGAAACTATTGGTTCTAATGCAATTAAATATAGTAGGCCTGGGAGTAAATTAAAATATAGCATCATATGCAATCCTAGAGTTCACCTGCTGGGGAAGAAGTAGAAAAATCCTTCCATTATTAAGGTTCCATGTAATAATGTCCCTGCAAAAATGTCACCTGGCAAAAAAGTCGCCAGAAAATTGTCATTTTTTGCAGGGACATTATTACATTGAACATGCAGAGGACACCCGCACAACCCCCAAAATCTTTTTTTTTCCCCAAGGGGAGCGTGGTCACCCTCGCAACCCCCGCTCCCCTGCCCCATATATAATGTTGCCACAACTTTTTCGCAGCGACATTATGTATGGCGACCATAGCAATGGGGATAATATTACCGGGTATCATTATTAATAGGAGAAGAAAACAATGGAACAGGAGGTGTTACTCAGGCCTTTAGAAGTCAGGTTAGGTTTTGAGAGGTTGGCTGAGCAGTCTGCTGCTGTGATGGAGCCGGTCTGGAGGTTGCTTGGGCATATTGTTGTGGGTTATCCTGTTGGATGATATCTGTAAAATGTATTTTTTAAGTATAAACAGAGAATATCCAACTTGCATCTGTTACCTGTCTTTTCAGTACAAAGTTGAGAATAAGCATTTAATATCACAAGTTGTATTATGGAAAATGCCAACAGTCGAATGCTTTGGAGAGCAATTCCCGTATTCTGTGTTGGGACTGTGCCTTGAAATCCCATAAAACAAGCTACGTCTGTGTCAGGCAGTCTTAAAATTAGAAATTACTCGCAGGCTTGTTTCTTTCAAGTTGATTCAATTGTAGGCTGTAATCAATTAATAGCTTGATTGAGTATTGTGGGACTTACTCAAGCAGTGCATGAGCAACACCGAAATATCATTGTGTTTTTTTTTTTTTTCTGGGCGATTCTATGTGGTATCAGGAACAATTCTGGTATTTTCGAGTCTAATCTGTTTTGTCTCCCAATCATAGGACAAAATATGTGTTCAATATATGTATTATGCTTCATAGGCATGAAAATAACTTTGAGGGTAACTGACATTTTAATTGTGTTATGCTATGAAAGAAAAATAGCTTCATAGTGAGAAAGGAATTGCATCTGTGTTCAAGGGTCTTCCAGAGAAAAAAGGAAACTCGTGATGTGAATACTGTACCTGAAAGGTCCCCATCAGATTGTTGTGGAATTCATGAAATATGTCTGAAATGTATATTTTGTTGTGTTTGAATGCCCTCTTTAAATGAAATGCCTATAGATAGTGGGTATCATTATGCGTTCGGCGGTAAATCTGTGGGATTGCCACCAGCATCGATTACTGCTACTGCCACTCAGTCTCGTGGAATTGCCATAAAATCATGAGTGGTGATGGGGTGGCGTTACTCTGCATTTTTCTGCTCCAAGTGTTCATGTGCTGTATTTTTGCTGTGATAATTCTTCCAATGTTCAGTGTTAAAGGGTAGGATTTACTCCAGCTTTTTTGCTGGCAGTACGGCGTCCACTTTACCACAAAGCTCAGTGGTGCATTAATACGGCAGTAAAGTGGCAGTAATGGAATTAACAAGACTTCCCCACCATTTCTACCCTCACCGCCATACTCTTGAGGCCCAATGTTTTGACTAATTTGCGCTGACAATCAGCCAAATATCACGTCAGGGCACACACTTCTCTCGGAGTTGTAAATTACCTTGTGTAAACATCCGATTTCACATTTTGCAATGAACCAATGTATTTTATTTTCATATACTAGAGAAATACTAGTCACTAGGTTCTGGTGCACCTTTTCTTTATCAGTAATCAGAAAGAAGTTGTCCACAAAATTCGGTTCAAAATGAAAATGTTCATTTATTGAATTGTTCCCTCGACACGTGTTTCCCCAATGTTATTGGTTCCTCAGCAGGGTATCACAATGGCAAATTCATTCAATTTAAATTCTTTCCAAATCAACATAATAATGTTGCATTCCTACAAAACAAATCAACAAATGTACTGTTCATCATTCAGAAAAAAAGAAAAAAAGAGTTTTTATGTTACATGAAAAAGAAAATTCATATTACGAGCAAACGAGGAGTTGATCATAAACTTCTAATGCGTTTTATGGGTACATATACATGATTTGATCTGAATTCATGGTTTCTAGTTGTAGCCACTATTGGTCATGGATCATATATTAATGCTGAGTCAATCATATATTATGAAAATCCTATGTTTATGATTGTTATAATCTCACCTTGTTTATGAGGCAAGAAAAGTTAAGTCTTCATTTATTAATCCATCCAGTTATTGCAATGTCTTGAAAAAAGTCCTGTGTTCGCTTTTTGCCAACTGGATTGTTTACAGCGGTAGTTTGGAATGAGTGTCCCCTTTAATTTGTAAATATAAAGGCATTGTTGATTCTCAGCAATATATTTAAATCTGAATCGGAAAAAGAAAATACATTACAAATGTCGCGTGTTATGCAAATTGTAGCTATGCATGAAACATATGCATGAAACTACATTCAGAATTAAGCTAAAGATCTACGCAGTCCCACCTTTCGGTCTTGCGATTGAGACCGATGTTAGAGTTGCCTTTGCGAAGTTAGGCGGAGGACATCATTGTTTCCAAAATGGCCACTTGATATACGCGTTACGTCACGACGCTTGTTACATGCGTCTGACGTTGCGGATGTTCCAGAATGCCATATTGGATCGGGATGATATGATCAAACCTTCCCATGTTATGTGTTAAGATAACGTTATTGACAACATTGATTGAATTAGGCTGGCTTCGCATTCTAGCATTGCACAAAAATAGTAATTATTGAAAGACTTTTTTATTTTTACAATGTGACCGTCACCTTTTGGACAGTTCTAACGCCGGTCTGAGAAAGGCAGCTATGCAGTTTAGAATGTCGACAACCAAATCGCATGCATGTACCTAATAGGGGTACATTTCTTGCATTCCTTGACCGATTGCAGGTTCTGATTTGTGTGTTATGGTATTGGTGTGATTGCTGTGGCATTGTCATGGTGTGGCACTGAGCGGGTCATCTTAACCTACCAAATACTAACATCGAGACATGATTTCTGGGAATCCACAAAGGAGAGAACATTGAGTAGTTTGCAAGACAGGAGCATGCATTATGCCTTTATTAGTCTCAGTCCATTTTGTAGTTGCTTACATTGAACCGCCCAGAGTTCCTAACAGTATATGCCAACCATTGCCAACATGTACCTGGATGCTCTCAATACATGACTGCATTTTCCTGTTTGAGTTGAGTAGCCCAGTTGTAGCTCGCTATCTCTACTTCAATGCAAACCATATAATGACAAATCTGAAAATGGTACATAAGTATAGATTATCAATTGCACAAACAACCATTGCACTGATTGGTAATCTTTGGCATGATTGAAAGGTGTTTATGTTCAGTAGCAAAATGGCATCTCATTGCATGTGCCCTTTGAGGTTCTTGCAACCAGCACAACACATACACAATGAGTGGAATATGGAGAATACTACCATCCACACATTGTGTGTGTGCTAATTCATCACATGATGCCAGGTGGCTCAGTACAATGCCCAAACAGTGCCAAGACCATGCCGGAAATGCACTAAACATGGCTTTTTTTTATGTTTGCAGTGGGTTTTAATGTGAAAATGGTATGCAAATGAAAATTAGCATAGTGTATGCCTGTATCACAAAATTAACTCATGTCATCCTCGTGGTACACAATTGTTTTTTTTTTTTAAATGTCAAACATATGCTACAGTGCCATTCATGGAGAACGATATTATATGTGTGGGTTCATAGAGTTCAACATTTTTAGATTCTGCTTTAAGCCATTATTAGAGCATAGTGTAATGTATAGAGTCTTTGACCATGTGAGACCATATTGGTGCCTGGTAAGGAAACCAGTTTTGCTGTTGAAAGTGATTTGATGATGTGACGCTATGGCCGCTGAGAGTAAATGATAGTGAAACCAATAACTCTCTTACCTGCAGTACACTTCATTACTAAGAGACCCCCTGCCAATAGCTTACCATCCCCGCCCAGCAGCTATTTGGACACACCTGCTTTAGAAACCTTAGAAAATCAAGTTCCTCATTAATGAGGAAGTCTACCTAAGAGGCAGCAATGCACCCTTCTGTTCCATCTAATTAAATAGACATCAGAATCCATACAGGGAAGGAAAGGGGGGGGGGCGGAGGTCTGAAATAAGGAAGAATAATGGGTATTGCCAGAAAGTAATCGAGGCATTAACTCATCCCTGCTTCCTGAACCTTGACAATGAGGATGCTTCAAGCATACAGATTTTAAAAAGAGAATCAAAACAACATCCAACATAGAATAACAAATATGTATCAATAGACACACAGTCTGTATATCAGAGAAGGAGCAAACTGCAAAACAGCAGCTCCGAATGACTTTATACATTATACAAACATGTGTTTTTTGCAATGTCAAATGAAAGTTACTCAGGAGGCCCAAGTGCTCCACCAGCACCTCCAAAAGTAACACCCAGTGCTCAGCATGGACGTAGCCCTACCCAGAGTTCAGGGTCTGCAACCATGGGCTCTCCACTACTTCCATCAGCCCCAGCAAGTGAAGTACATTTCCGTTGATGGAGGGAATCATAGTTCACAACATCAGGAGAGACACATGTGGCAGACCCCTGCCCCAGTTGATCAATGCTGAGTAGGAAATAGAAGAGAGACATGCATAGACACAGAAGCAAGGGTACCACCACCCTGAAGGCAAAAATAATAATTTGAAATATGGTAATGTGGAGGCAACCATCGTGGAAATTGGCAGAAATAATGGGTCCTTTCCTGTTTAAATTGGTGGTTAATGACTCAACGGACTCCCTAACAAAAGTAATATATTACGAAAACGATTTTTCAAGATTAATAGAATAAACTTCCAGTCATGTCCTCACATCTGCACAAGGGTGGTTTCCAAGTTGTCATGGAGACCTTGGGCACCCTTTACGAGGATTGAGGAATTATGGGACTTTTTTGGGGGAACTTTGGTTTCCTTGAAAAGCGTCCAAATCAAGACATTGTACAACCTTATTCGCCAATAACCAGTGCCTAACACAAAAGACACTAGATTTGTATAATATTGATGGATTCAGCATCCAACAGCATCACTTAGGAGGTCCAGTGGCAAGACTGGCATGCAGAGGACGAGGAGGAGGTGCAAGAGAACGAGGGACTGACTGGACAGATGTAACATGGCTTCTGCAACCGTAAGGAGCAGGGCTTTCAACGGTATATATCATGACTGAATGTATCCATTTATTACATGTTTCTGGGGCATCTTGAGAATATTCATTCAGTCTGCTGGGGACTCAGATGTGACACAACTCAGTCGTCTCGGGTGGATAGCTCAGGGGCAACATGCTCGCCTTGGAAGCAAGATGACATGGAGCAACAGCGGTTCGATCCTCGGGTCCGCCTGTGGTGTTAAGAATGTTATAAACAACCTATCATATCATATCATTTAGAATTGAAAAAGGCATCAAGCAGGGTGGTGTGTTGGTACTGACCCTGTTCTGTATATAGATCAATGTCAGTGGTGGAAGTGGGTGGGAGCGGTGCTCCTCTACTTCTTTTATTTAAGTTTTACTGCTCCTATACTTTTATTTTAAAAAGAAACCGTTCCGGAATTATTTGTTTTGAAATAAAAGTGTAGTAAGAAGTTGAAATTTGCACTTTCAATGCACTGTACTGGACGTCCCCTTAAACAGCAGGCACATGTGTTTTGGGGTTTGTATTGTGTGTTGGAGGGGGCATAGCAATTGGTTTTGTGGGGAGCGGTGCAGGGCAGTAGGAACATAGTTCCACTACTTATTTTCGTACACTTTGATGACCACTGATCAATGTGATAAATGACGAACTGATAGCAACGAGCCCCGATTCCCCAGGTTTAGGACGAAATAGGATCGCGGCACTACTCTTTGCTAATAGCGACAACACAATCTGGACTTAATAAATCAGGGGCTATTTTCGTTGAAAACTGTAAGGTGATGGGAATAGAAGTTAACAATGGGAAAACAAAGGCCATGATGCTGTTTCCCAAAAAGCCCAGAGGCACGCAAGCCCTAGACTAGATGTCTGTATCGATGAACAAGTAGTGGCATATTAATATTTAGGTTTTAGGTTTACGGAGGACTGCCAATAAGTGGCCCAGTTAGCCAAAGCAAGAAAGGAAGGGTGGGAATATACTTGGGTGAAACCTTCCACTGAGATTCGTAAAGCACAGGCAAAAGCAGCAGCCACACATGGGGCAGAAATATGGGGGTGTGCGAAGTCACCCAGCTTAGCTATAAGTGAAAACATATTTCTTAAAAAAGCTACTTCAACTCCCAAGTAGGTCCAACACCCTAGCAAATGGATGTCAGATCAATTTCTGGTGAAACAGCCCTTAAAAAGGGACAGCACTGGATACACCTATGGGTGTCCCCAGACCTTTTTTACACATAGAAACTCGCTCCACGAGAGGGTGGTCGGGCTCTGCCTTGGCTACAACACATAAAATCCTTATTAACGCGACTCAACCTATACCATTTTTGGTACAATCCGTCTATGAGCACAGAATTAAGGGGTTGGTAGAAAATGATTTGTCTCCATGTGCAGAACAATAGCTGAGGAATCATGTGTTCGATTCTCTGTTGGCTTTTCATATTGGACTTGTAAAAAGGATGTTGGCTAAGAAGACTACCTGGACTTTGTTTCCCCTGCATTTGCACGGTGCTTATGCAATACATTCAGAATAGTTTTTTGAACGTTGCAGGGGTCACACAATTATGTGAACAGTTGCAGGATGGTGTATGGCTAGCTCGTAACGATATAGAAGAGACACTAGAACACTTAGGGCCTCATTACAACTCCGACGGTAGCCTTGCCGGTGAAAACAGCAGGCTGCTGCCGGAGCTGTGTTTTTTTTTTCCGGCGCCTGGCTTTATGGAATCACCGGGGCATTACAGCCACGGCACCGCGTGCAACAGTGCCAGTGCTTCCGTCAAAGTCTGCAAGCGGGTGCCATTCTGCCCGCCAGGTCAGACCTGGCGGATGGGTGGGCGTCCGGCTCGCAAACTTGTACTCTACTGGTCTGGTAATAACAGTGCCGGTGAGCCTACCGACATCATTGTTACCGGACCGGCAGGGTTGTAATGAGGCCCTTTGTCTTCTTATGACCAGCTTATAGAGATCTCAAAGCCTTATGTCTCATTCCAATTTTAAAATAGTACAATATTCACACCTTGCATGCTGCTATGGCAATATGCAAATCAATGCATGATAACAACTTGGTATATTTCATGGTGAAGTATATTCACTGGGCCTTGTTGATAATATGCTTATGGATAAGGAACACTCTATAAATTATTCCAGAATTAGTATACATGGAGGAATTAATTGGAAAATTGATACAACCTTATGCATTGACTTCCTACATTGTTGGGTTTCCTGACCCACGTTAGAACTATTATGCTACAACATTTGGTGCTGTGGGCTTAGAAAATCCAAGATGGCGGAAAAGCCCACATTTGCGCCAGAATCCAGGAGAACCGCGCAGTTTTGCGCACATCAAAATGGTCGCCTGACCTAACACCCACCAGTGCAAAGAAAGATGGTTCTGTTCAAAATCTGTTTTTATTAATGTCAAAAATTGCTAAGATCATGGGCCCGAAACCACCAAACAAAAATCCAACTCTGGTTGAGTGTTCTACTTTACTCTACTGCAGATCCACATCAATGCCATGTCAAGCAAGGATCATATACTATCAAGTAAAATCCTTTCTTTTTGAAATGTTTTAATTCAAGACAACTTCCTAAAATAGGTGCAGTACCGGCAGTGGACACTAACCGGTGCTAGCGGTCTAAACTCTGGCAGGAGAACTGTATTTCAGTAGCTGACAAAGGAGCTTGAGCCAGCCTGCACTTCAAAGCCTTGCTGGTTAATGCAAATTCTTCACACCTGCTGTTCCCAGAAGACAGTCTGATTCAATTAACAGTCCAAGAGGCTGGGAAGCCTTCACACCACAGAACTCCACACAAGAAGGCAGGAAAGCACAGGTTTATTTTAACCAAATGCAGAGTGGCCCCCTGGTCTGCTGACCGCAGTCAACACAATAGACTCTTTCTGCTGAATAGAATATGCTGATTTTGGGTGTTTACTGTCAACACTGCTCTGGGGGAAGGAGAGACATGTGATCTCTGACTCACCAAGTTCCTGGGGGCGGACCCAGACTGAATTGTGGATTTCATATTGCATCAAATGTATGTTTGATTAAATCGCTCATAAAATATTCTCTCAAGCTGACAAGAATGTACAATTTGGAGATCCTCAATATGAGAAATGTACCTACAATTTGAGTCTAAACTCCACTTTGTACAGTGTTCTGGTACCGAAACCCACAATTTATTAATGCTGCAGACACTGTATTTATGCTAGAGACATGATAACTTATATTAATATGCCCAGAAGGGGGATGTACCTCTGTGTAAATCTGGGTAAAAGTCCAATATTGGAAAATAAGTTGTAATTTCGGAACCCAAGCTCTTAGGAAGATCAGAGTTGGGCAAGAATGTACCTTAATTCATCTGTGATGTGTACATGTAATCTCAACAACTTGTGTATCTGGGAAGCATGTGTGGTTATGAAACATTGATTTTCTAAGTGAAACCAAAGGGGAGGTTCTTTCTGTATGCCATAAAAATGACACACAACTCAGTTCCCCAATCAAGTGAGAGAGGAGGACTTGGCCAATGATAAGTTGTGACGGGCAGGTTTAGTTATGCCCACGCACACACCCATTTTCAAAACACATAAAAAGAGACTGCTTTGGACAGGCAAGACATTTACTTTTCACTTTCTTGCGAAGCATTTTGCCAGACGACTTCAAAATCCAGACAATCTCCAGAGATCCAGAACTCAACTCCAGATAGATCCAGAACCAAGCCAGAACTTAAAGCAGAGAGGCCTAACCCAAAGAGCTGCACTCTTCTCAGCAGGCCTAGGCATCCAGCAAACCTAACCAAACTATTCAACAGCCAGGCAAGCTGTTTGATTCTGGCCTACAACCCTGTGCCAGAAACACCCAGAAAGCAGAGCTGTATCCAGACCCATTGACCAGACCGCTGTGCAGTGCCAAGAACTTTTTGCCAGAACCAGAGATCCAGACCGCCGTGCAGTGCCGAGTGCCAGACCTGACCAGACCTTGACGGCCTATTTCAAATTTATAGTGTGAGTACTCAGCCAGAACTGTGCAAACCAATCTCTTAGTTTAAAATAATCTAATTCAAATCATTTCCACCTATCTAGAACTGCATCATAGAATTGTGTGTCCATTGTTATGTCCAGCCGAGACTAGCCCCGTCGTGTAGCCGAGGAGGTCTTCCCTGTAATGTACCCCTCTAACTTGACAAAGCAAATAGACAAGCTGAGGGATTCACCATATGAAAGACAGGATGCAAGACGAGACACAGGAAGCGCAGGCCTGGAACACGGGATACCGCGGTTCCGCTGTTACAAATAATAAATTTATCAACAGACGTTTACCATCACAAGACAACAAGACTGATTGGTAAACAAGCGTAACCACACAGTAATTCAAGTAACCACTGACCTGATACACACAAGATGCAGAAATAACCAGGTAGGTTGACGTCTGTGCAATAGTTTCCTGTCTGGATGGCGTAAAGAAAAGATGTGCAGGAAAGAAATGTCCAAGTAATTCCAGTTATGCTGAAAACCCCAACTGGCTATTCCCGACGGCACGAGGACGCCTCTAGACTTATGGCACACCAATTTGAAGTCTCTAGTCCGTGTGCCGAAAACCCAAAAGTCACTGATTGGTTTTGTGAATCCTAACAGGAAGTTCAAAGGCAATCCGTATGTGTTCCGTAGTCGGCAGGAGGCGGGCAGCAGAGAAGACAAAACGTGTCCAAAAGTAGTCCGTTTGGAGTTCCGTAGTCAGCAGGAGGCGGGCAGCAGAGAAGGCAAAACGTGTCCAAAAGCAGTCCGTTTGGAGTTCCGTAGTCGGCAGGAGGCAGGCAGCAGAGAAGGCAAAACGTGTCCGGAGACACTCCGTGAGCAAGCTGGATAAGAGGCAGGGAAGGTAGGAGGGCAGGATAAGGACGGGTAGGAACAGGAGCAAAAACGGGAAAACAGGAAGCAAGGAATTTCAAGGGAACGAGGCAGAATAGCGCTAACTGTTCGCAACGAGATTCAGAAGCACCGAAACAACAATGGGAGGTGCTTAAGTCACATGAACCGGCAACCACGCTCGAGTCGAACGTGTCACGTGACGGAAAACAGGCTGCCAGCGTTGCCATGCCAACTTCCAGGCGCCTGGCTGAGAACGTGGAATTCTTTGTTTACTATACACAAAGACGCCTGGATTACGGTGTTTATAGGGTAAAGCCCGGACTGCCATGAAGCGTGAGGGAAGCTTGACATCCATCCTGTTGATTCAAAACCTTCCACAGCACATCTGTCATTCTGAAACTTTAATTTCATTTCTGAAAATCTATCTCCACAAAATTGTCCGTATCTCTTGAACCACGAGATTTAACTTTCATTTTAAAGCTAAGAATCTAAGCTTTCCAACAAGCCCTAAACCGATGTTCTACTCCTTATAGTTTTCCCGTAATTGCGCTCGACGCATTCGGAAAAAGTGCAGCGATTTGAAAACTACCTCAAACATCTTCACCTCTGAAAAAATCGCTGTCTTTTGCTTGCATAGCTGAAATCCGTTTTCAACCTGATAATCCCTCATGAATCACTGATAGGGTTGACCTGAACCAATCTTAAGTAGCTATCACCTACCCTGAATCTCCTATAGGGAATTAAAATCATTTTAGCATATTTTCACTTCTTTGCAAATCACATTTAAGTATTTTGCCTGTGTTAAAATCATCCCTGTGTTCTAAGCTTGCTAGGGGGGAACTGAAATTTGTATTGCATTGTGATTGTATTCCTGAAAACTGTGTGCTTTCCTTCCATCTCTTTATATTGCATAGGAGGGAGTAAATTGCTACAAAGGGGAAAAGTGATTGCATTGTCTTTTGTTGAAATCATATCAAGGTTATTCCTGTGTTGCATTCTTTTCCACCATTGCATTCCCTTGAATCCATAAAAGCATTCTCAGCTACCTTATCCTCTCTATACCAACTCCTAAGTAATTACATAAGCGTACAATTGTAATATTATCCATTGTTGATCACTGTCATATTCTTAAGTGTGATATCAAATATTAATTTATTATAAAAGTGTGATATATATATATTGTTTAATTTTCCAATAAATCATTAATTTGCAAAACAAACCTACTTCTTGGCTCAGTGAGGTCAGGGGGATTCAAAGAGAGGGGCGTTATACAAGGGTCATCCAGATTATAACTTGTCATTAAAATATATAAATAAGAGCTTCCCTTGGAAATCCCAGACTAGGCACTGACTTAGTTGGAGTACTGAATTGAAGTCCCTTAACAGAATAGGGGCTCGAGCCGGGGATTCTGGATTAGATCTTTCACTTGTGCAGATTAATACAGTGTGCTAACTGACAGGATACATAAATCCTGTTGGATCACCACGCTGTGTAACACTGTAAAAACACCCCTCAAAGGAACGCTCTAAGGAAACGGTCTGTTTTGCAAAATAAAATACAAACCTCTGTAAGTCAGGAAGGAAATCAATTTCCAAAATGATGACCTTGGTAGATATCTGAATAGCCAGAGAACACCTCTTACATAAGCTATTAGGAGGTCTGGTTGCAGGCAATCACACCCCAGATCTCTGAAACTGGGTCAGACATATGGAGAGATCAGGGTCCATTACATGTGGCCCTGAGTGAACTATATATGGCCTCTAAAGCCAAAGATGAGCACAACAAGATTGTCAGGATAGCGGCATATTTATATTTATATATGGGAGCCATACTGGACAAATGTACTGAAGGCCAAGATCTGGCAAATAGGCAACTGATGGCATTAGAGAAGGCCCAATCTGACCTGGCCTCTTCTGAGCAGAGGCTGCAGAGGAGCCAGGAGTCAGAGAATAATAGTAGTCAGTATATCATTAAAATAAAAGAGGATATGGGTATCCTGCATTAGGAAAAGTCTGACCAGGATACCAGATTTCTGGCCTTGCAGAAGGAGTACCAAGAAGGTTTGGACTCCCTACTGCAGAGCCAGAAAAAGCTGGAGCAACAACTAGACTTTAACAAGGCATGCACAGAGCAGGTAGCCACCCTGCAAAGTCATCTAGATAGGGAAAAGGCAGAGAGCAATAAACTGATGTTGAAAGACCTGGATACCCAGGCAGAGTTTGATCAAGAACGCCAGAAAGCTGGTGCCTTTCAAAGGCAGAGGGAAAACCTGCAGGCTCTTAGTCAGGAAAGGGACACCTTAGGCCAGGAAGTCTGCCGATTAAAAGAAAAAGTTGAAGAAAATCACTTGGCTCTCCAGGGGCTGGGTGACCTCCAAAAAAAGCATCAGAACTTGTTAGAGCACAGCAGGAGGGTGGAAGATGCTCTGGCGAGAAAGGAACAGGCCAGTAGGGATGGGACTCAGGAGGCAACCCTCCTGCAGCAAAGTCCTGGCCCAGTACTCCAGGACTAACCAGGAGGCACAGAGAGAGAATGAGGCTCTCTGCCAGGACAATGATAGGCTCCAGCAACAGGAAGCCATGCAGGAGAGACTGATAGAGTCTAATAAGGCCTTAACTGAGGAACTGAAAGTGCAGGCTCTTGCATTGCAACACGGAGCAGGGTCTGACAGAGATGATGTTCGCTGGGAAAGGGAAACACCTGAGCATAACCTCAGGAGCCCTAGTACCAGAGGCCTTCATCTCTCCCAGGCCCTGGACTCTGCCACCCCCATGTCCCCTGGCGCACATGAGCACAGGGCCACAGGGATGGCAGATTACTATCCAGCCAAAAGTATGGAGCCCATAGGCCAGTACCACCCAGGAATGGATGGGCGGGCATCCGGGTATGGGCACCTAAGTACAGTGCAATTTAGTGGGGAACCCCAGGAGAGTAGGCCCACTAAGGGCATCCTGAAAACCTCTGCCAAGTTAGGTCAGTAGAGAGGGTACCCATCAAATTCTGGCAGCAAGGAGGAATCTGAAGACTCCTCTGAACGTCACAGGACACAGGAGACCAGTTCCCCACATTCTGTCAGCTATTCCCAGGCTCGCAGAATCCGGGAAAACCTGGAAGATCAGACGGGCACCTCTGGGAGCAGTGCTTCTGAGTCAGAGGATGAATGGACCAGGGTTACCCGAACCAAAAAGGCCAATAAGGCAAAAAGGGCCCTGCTTAAGGACCCCTTAAAACAGATTAAGGCAATCAGGAGTGTCATCACGCCTTATCACAAGAACGCCAAGTATTCTGTTTGGGAACACTTGGAGCTTTATAAACAAATGATGGAGACTTTCCATTTGAAGGACAGCAGTAGCTGCATTCAGTATGTCAAGTGGACATTCTCCCCAGAATACTCCAGTTTCTTTGCAGGGCTGGAGGACCAAAACCATTCAAGATGGTCCGCATATAGGGCGGCCATCTTGAAACATTTTTCTGCTCACAGAAATCCTCAAGAGGCTCGCAAGGCAGCCTGCAATTTGCAATGTGGGGAGGATCAGGCCCCACAAGAATTTGTGCAGGAATTGAAGCATGCTTTTGCAGTGACAACAAAAAGTGTGCGCACGGACAGTAAAGAATGTGTTAATACGTTTTTCCATGCCTTACCCAAATACATAATGACCCAGCTTGTGAGAGATTTTCACGAGAAAAGATCTTTAGACTGGGTCATTGAGCAAGCCACCCGCATCTATGAGGTGCAGAAACCAGTGGAAAATAAGAATCAGCCCAAAAACACCAAAACCACAAACACCCCTGCTGCTGCCAAGGTGGCAGAGGTAAAGGTTGCCCCCATTTTAGATTTGGAGATGGGGGGCCTAAAAACCTGCCTGCACTGAATAATTCTCAGCCCATAAGGCCCTCGGGCCAGTCACAGACAGGGAGTCAAGGAGGTAGTCCCACAAATGGGGTCCCTCGCTCCCCTGACTATGTAAGTCCCTGCTACAAGGGAAACCGACCCATCCTGGGTTATGTGTGCACTCCTCCAGCCCAAGGGGGGGGATCCAACCAGGCACCCAACTCAGGGAACCTCCCTCCTAACTTCCCACAGGAGGGCAGAAATTCACCAAACTCTGGGCAGAATTTTTGTCCCAGGTATCCACCCAATTTCCAGCCCCAAAATCATCCATCCTTCTTTCCCCAATTCCCTGAGCCCAGACAACCTAATCCGGGAGTGGGGAGGCCAAGGGTGGAGGGGTACCCAAATCTTCCCAACCCGGGGTACTACCAGAGAAGGGATAGCTACCCTTCCCGGGATAAGCCCAGGGGAGAAAACATAACTCCGTATCAGCCTGAGATGGTTTCCCAACTTGAGCGCCAGGTCCAAAATATGGCCCAGGAGCTGGGTCGCGTGCTAAGGGCTCAGCAGAACCCTCAGATGGGAATGCCAGCACAGAATGCACCAAACTCTGGGCCTGGTGCTCCAGAACAATGACGGGGGCAGCACCCCGATAACCCACTGGTTCCCAGGGAGGAGGCACAAGGGGAAGGGGGGTGTAAAGCCTTGGAGGAAGCTTCCTTCCCCACTTGTAAACAGCCCCTGGAAACACAGGAACCGGAAACAAAATCTCCTACCCCTGAAAGTCTGCCACCTAAGGAGCAGAGAGGAGGTAGGTGAAACAAAGGACCCAAACAGACCCAATTTGTGGAGGATGTACAGGTCTTCCAATTTGAGGCAGAGGGATCCTCAGAGGATCCTGAAAAACGATCTTCTCCTTCAAAGATGGGGGAACTCCTCCCAAGGAAAAATGGGTCCCAAGGGATTCCAACCCAGACTGGGTAGATGTGGGGATTGAGCTGTCGCTGCCCATCATTCTATCCCAGAACCAACAATACCGAAAACCAGTGGTTCAAACCCATCCTGGTGACTGCCTCCAAAAAGGGGGGGCGGCCCAGAACCAGAACCAGGGGAACCCAAAACATCATCCATAGACTGGGTAGATGTGGGGATTGAGCTGTCGCCACCCATCATTCTATCTCAGAACCAACAATACCGAAAACCCCTGGTTCAAACCCATCCTGGTGACTGCCTCCAAAAAGGGGGGGACGGCCCAGAACCGGAACCAGGGGAACCCAAAACTGCATCCTTATCCGATTGCCAACTTTTTCTTTCAGATTCCCAAAACTCGCTGCCGAACTCTGCCCAGATCTCTTCTCTCTCAATGTCCAAAACCAGAAAATTAGCCCACCAGTTGTCCAAAAATGTGCATTATCTGTGCCCCCTTGAGGAGAAGGAGGGAAGATGCTATGCCCTGTACAAGTACAGGGGCAGGGTACAATTTTGGCACTGGTGGACACTGGATCCCAAGCTACCCTTCTGTCCAAAAGGGCCTTTGATGAACCAAATGTAGGAAGGGGGGAATCACCAAATTCCTCTCACCTCTCTTCCTGGACAATTCCAGAACTTTGACGGGAAGGAAATTCCCGTCGAGGGGACTGCAGATTTGGACATCAAAATTGGGCGACACAAGGTGAAACACCCGGTCATATTAGTGACTCCAGAGGGCACCCCTTGTTTACTAGGGAATGACCTCCTGAGAAGGTTGTCACCCCTAATAGACTGGACCCAGACTAGCCGACCAATAAAATTAAAACAGAGCGTCAACCATGTAAGTTTAAACGGCACCTGCCACATGGTTGAACAAAAATCTGACCAAGTAGAATTTCACTTCCAGAACAACCAAATTCCAGATGTGACAGTAATAGCAGTAGGACAACAGACTGGTGATGGGGGGTCCTCTCTATTTCTGAAAATCAACCTTCCCTCCAGTTTAAGGTGGTATTCCACACTGGAAGGAAATACTCTGAAATTCTGTACTAATCCACAATCAGAAACTCCCACTCCTATAGTCCAGAAAGATGTGAAATCAGCTCAGAGCCTGGCTGATGTTCAGCAAACTGGAGAGCAGTTGTTCATCCCTGTTCAGTTAAATGATGGGAAGGACTCTGTTCTCGCCTGAGTGTGTGTGAACAACGGTAAGAGCTTCATCAGCAAAACCATGTTCCGCCAACTCCCAAAAGATCCAGCCATTCCCACATTCAAACTGATAAACAAATGGAAAATGGATCTGGAAACACCCAAGTCCAAACATCTCCTGCCAAGCATGTGTATGCTCAAAATCTCGATTGGCAACAAAAGCATAGTCCATAATTGTTGGGTCGTGCAAGACGTCACTGCCGCCTTTTACTTAGGCAGTGACATTCTCAATCGCTTTGCCATTAGTTTGGACCTAATAAACTTCAAAGCTTGGTCCTGATTAACGGATAATCCCATGGGCTTTGATGATCCAGAAAAAGCATTTAGGTCGGCTCAATTGCTACCTTATGCAGTTGAAATTCAGATTAAAGAGGAAGTCACCATCCCAGAAAGGACCCGACAATTCTCCCTGGAAGTGAAAGTTAAAAGAGGACAAACATTGAAAAACCCTGATGTTTATATTCATCTAAATGCTTCTCTCCAACAGCAAGGGTTGGGGCAAACCCAACACCATTAGTCAACATAGAACATGACAACATTCCAATAGAGGCGGATAACAGCGACTTAAAGAGTATTACTCTAGCCGCAGCCACCATTGGAATGGCGGTTGATGACTGACATTTCTCCATTGATTTAGGAAATGAACTGTTAGGACCAATCCCCAAGGACTGTTTGGACACTGATAGCGATGACAATACAACACCAGACAGGATCTTTATCCGGCATGGGGGGAACTTCCTGGTGTACACTTCCTGCCCTTATGGTAAGGAAGATGTGACTTGTGACTTCAGGAGGGATGAGGTGATTTTCCAGGTCCATGAGGGCTGCCTTTCCCACCTGAAGCCTCCAGTCCAAATCAGCACTCTGACCAGGGACTTCTCCACCGAGCTGGAGGAGGCCGCTTAGATAGCAAAAGCAGAAGTCTTTCCAGGCTTCAGGCAGATGGTGGAAGAGAGAGTAAACCTAGCTGATGCCTGTGTGACTCTGGAACCGAAGCAAAAGTTGAAACAAGTTTTCTTGGATTTCCAAGATCTCTTTGCGGTAGACTCATATGACTGTGGCCGCACCGACATCCACACAACAACAATTCCCACGGACCCTGGCATGACTCCAGTGTTTGTTAAGCAATATCGCTTGCTTCTCGCATCCATGTAGTCCCTTACTGAAATAATTAAGAACCTTGAGTCCCGGGGGATAATCCGTCCAGTTCACAGAACCTTCAATAATCTGGTGCTGGGAATATTGAAGCCAAACGGCCAGTGGAGACTCTGCGCCGACCTTAGGGAGCTCAACAAACGGGTCCATACTTCCCGATGGCCTTTTCCCTACATTGACCAAGGGCTGGCACAGATCCAGGGGTCACAGGTATTCACTGCAATAGACCCGACCAATGGATACTGGACTGTGCCTGTCAGTAGGGAGGACCAATACAAACTGGCTTTTACCTTTGGGGGCCAGCAGTACACATGGACCCGGACTTCCTTCGGATACCTCAACTCCGGCAATTAATTCAACATATTCCTACATAAGGCCATGCCCGACCTGGGTGCGAGGGGTAACCTGGCTTATGTAGATGATGTCCTCATCAAAAGTTCATCTGTGGAGGAAAGCATAGCGGAGATCCGTTATGTTCTGACACAGTTGAGGGCCGCCGGAGCAAAACTTTCCTTTCAGAAAGCGTAGTGGTGTAGAACCCGTGTTAATTTCTTGGGGCATGAGATTACTCCTCAGGGTCTCTGTCCCCAGGAAAAGATAGTGGAAGCACTTCAGAAACTGAAAGACCCCACAACTCTGCGAGAACTAAGGAGCCTCCTTGGACTGACTAATTACAGCAGAAAGTTAATTGAGGGCTACGCAGAGATCACCAGACCCCTGAATCATCTTTTGAAGGGGGGGGTCAAGTGGGAATGGGGTCCAGAACAATCTGAGGCAGTAAAACAGCTCAAAAGAAGCCTCTCACAAGCGCCCTGCCTAGCTTACCCTGTCAGAAACAAGGAGTTTTTCTTGGAGATAGGGTTCTCTAATACATGCTTGACTGCAGTATTATATCAAAAACATGACAAGGTCAATAAAGTAATCTCCTATGTGAGCAAAACTTTATCCTCTGTGTAGGAAAAATTTAACAACTGTGAGAAGGCACTCCTGGAAATGGTGTGGGCATTGAAGAATTACCGCCCGTTTATCCAGGGGGAACACATCATAGTGGAGACTCCACACCAGCGTCTGCAATATCTCCAAAGTGACAGAATCGGGGCCGGAAATGTGAGTAATTCCCAAATTACTTCCTGGATTCTGTCAATGCAAGGCTTTCCTGTGGAGGTCAGATATGGCCAAAACAAGAAGAGTCCCCTCGCGCAAGGTCTGGCTGACTTGCATGATTGTGCCAGAGAAAACTGTCTCGAGGATGAAAGTCTAAAAATCAAGGACAACATGGAGGCATACCTTGATTCCCCACACAAAGTCTTTGAGGAAGACAAGTGTGAGGGAATGCCCAATGTCTATGTGGATGGATGCTTTTACCATGTTGACAACAACGGGGAAAAAGAACTTGTGGCCGGCGTAGGGAATGCATGGGTGAATGAGTCCCCAGAACCCTCTGCTGGATACAAAATTGATCCCCGAAGTAGTCAGGTGGCAGAGTTGATGGCTGTGCATCAAGCCATCCTCACTGCTGTCCAACATCAACTCCACGAACTGGTCATAATCACAGACTCGGATTATGTACGGAACGGGTTCGTGGAGCACCTGGTTAATTGGAAAACCAGAGGCATGTTATGTGCTAATAAAAAACCCTTGAAACATGGGAAGTTAATTCAAAACATTGATGATCTGGTCACCGTGAATGGGATGACCATCTACTGGAAAAAGATCAAGGGTAATTCCAAAGTAGAGTGACCAGACAAAACTGGAAATGACTTAGCTGATCAGCTGGCTAAAACCGGGGCCATCCAAGGGAATCTAATAGAGATTGAGTCCCTGTTGGGGGAAATCCAGGTCACTGCTATCACTAGGTCCCAGACAAATGCTCACAATGATCTTTCAACTGCACAATGGAGTAAGGAGACCCCAGATGCTGATTTGATTACGGCTCAAAGGGGGGATCCAATAATTGGTAATTTTTACCAACACATTGAGGACTCTGAGAACTTTCCCCTGACGGATACCGATTACACTGGGAAAGAGGACCTTAGTGTGTTGATGAAATGTCCAAAAATGTTTCGAATCCAAGACGGTTTGTTGGCAAGGAAATCCCAAGCTGGCCATGATCAGTGGGTGGTCCCTACCTCATTCCGAAGCCTGATGTTAAGTCACGCTAATGAAGCGGCCACCGCTGGTCATAGGTGGTTTCATGCAACACTTGAGATCTTAAGAGAGGTTGCATACTGGCCACACATGGGGCAGGACCTCAACCAATACTTGAAGGGATGTGTTGTGTGTGCACAATTTTAGCCAACATCCCTCACACACCGTGCGCCTCTCCAAAAGAGGGGGATGACACTGCCATGGTCAGATTTGCAAGTCGACTTCATAGGCCCCGTGATTCGCTTCTCTAGGGGGAATAAGTACATGTTGACGGTGACATGCTTATTTACTAAATGGGTGGAATGTCTCCCGGCCCAAACTGCAAGGCAGAAACAGTAGCTGCCCTGACGATTAACCACATCTTTTCCCGTTTTGGTCTACCTCAAAGAATTGAGTCAGACAGAGGTAGCCATTTCATCAGTGAAGTATTGACAAAGATGTGGGAGATACTGGGGGTTAAAAGGAAGCTACACATTGCTTACCGACCAGCCTCTTCTGGAGCAGTAGAGAGATACAAACGAACCATTGTGAGCATCTTTAAAAAGTTTGTGGCAGATTCTGGGCCAAGTTGGGATATCCGATTACCTCTGGTCCTAATGGCCATCCGATCTACCCCTTCACCTGCAACTAAAATGTCACCGTTTGAGCTGATGACTGGACGCAAGATGGTGCTTCCCCAGCATTTGCTCTACAGGACCCAAGAGCAGACATTAATCTATGCCTCCACAACTCATGAGTATGTGGAGAATTTGAGGAAACACCTCCAACATGCTTTGCCTATGCTCAGCGGAATCTAGAAAGATCAGCCAAGAGTATAAAAAAGCACTATGATCTGAAAACTACCATGAAAGAATACAATGTGGGAGACCGGGTCTATCTATACAATTTCCAGAGTAACCAGGCCAAACAGCGAAAATTAATGCCTACATGGAAGGGCCCTTTTGAAATTGTAGACAAGATCTCCCCAGTCGCTTACAAGATCCGCATCCCCAAAGGTAGTTCGGCGGAAGGGGAAGAAAAGTGGGTCCATATTAATCAGCTAAAGTGTTGCCAGCCCAGGCACTCTCTGCAGCAACTGGAGGAGTCCTCTGTAATCCCAGAGGGGGCCGATCCAGAGTAATTCAGTTCCAACCCTAAAATATCCCATACATAGTCCCTAAAATATTATGATTCTTGAATGCAAATGTCTCCTGATTATATCTTGTTTTGTTTAAAATAAGAATGTAAATGTCTATTGATTTATAAAATGTATATGCCGCCCCACTATTTCAATAGTGGGGGAGAAATGTCTACGAATAGGTATTGCCGCTTTGCTTTGTCATCCTAGGAGAGATGAAACTATGGAGACTGACCAAGGAGGATGACACGGGGCACCGCCTAATATTCCCATCAGAACCGGCAAGGAGAACTGATCGATCGACCCTGATGAAGGAAAAATGCTGGACTGTGCCAACTGCGGAATCGGAAGAAGATGATGCGGACATACCAGCGCATGGATCAAAACATCCTTTTGCACCCGACTCCCCCTCGACTCGAAATCAAAGTGCAGTCGGGTGGGGGGGCTTGTTGGGTGTCCTGACCCACATTTGAACTATTATGCTACAACATTTGGTGCTGTGGGATTAGAAAATCCAAGATGGCAGAAAAGCCCGCATTTGCGCTAGAATCCAAGAGAGAAACGTGCAGTTTTGCGCACACCAAAATGGTCGCCTGACCTGCCACCCACCAGTGCAAAGAAAGATGGATCTGTTCAAAATCTGTTTTTATTAATGTCAAAAATTGCTTAGATCATGGGCCCGAAACCACCAAACAAAAATCCAATTCTGGTTGAGTGTTCTACTTTACTCTACTGCAGATCCACATCAATGCCATGTCAAGCAAGTATCGTATACTATCAAGTAAAATCCTTTCTTTTTGAAATGTATTAATTCAAGACAGCTTCCAGAAATAGGTGCAGTACCGGCATTGGACACTAACCTGCGCTAGCGGTCTAAACTCTGACAGGAGAACTGTATTTCAGTAGCTGACAAAGGAGCCTGAGCCAGCCTGGACTTCAAAGCTTTGCTGACTAATGAAAATTCTTAACACCTGCTGTTCCCAGAAGACAGTCTGATTCAATTAACAGTCCAAGAGGCTGGGAAGCCTTCACACCTCAGAACTCCACACAAGAAGGCAGGAAAGCACAGGTTTATGTTAACCAAATGCAGAGTGGCCCCCTGGTCTGCTGACCTCAGTCAACACAATAGACTCTTTCTGCAGAATAGAATATGATGATTTTGGGTGTTTACTGTCAACACTGCTCTGGGGGAAGGAGGGACATGTGATCTCTGACTCACCAAGTTCCTGGGGGCGGACCCAGACTGAATTGTGGATTTCATATTTCACCAAATGTATGTTTGATTAAATCGCTCATAAAATATTCTCTCAAGCTGACAAGAATGTACAATTTGGAGATCCTTAATATGAGAAATGTACCTACAATTTGAGTCTAAACTCCACTTTGTACGGTGTTCTGGGACCGAATCCCACAATTTATTAATGCTGCAGACACTGTATTTATGCTAGAGACATGATAACTTATATTAATATGCCCAGAAGGGGGATGTACCTCTGTGTAAATTTGGGTAAAAGTCCAATATTGGAAAACCAATCAAAAACGAAAATAAGTTGTCATTTCTGAACCCAAGCTCTTAGGAAGATCAGAGTTGGGCAAGAATGTACCTTAATTCATCTACGATGTGTACATGTAATCTCAACAACTTGTGTATCTGGGAAGCATGTGTGGTTATGAAAAATTGATTTTCTAAGTGAAACCAAAGGGGAGGTTCTTTCTGTATGCCATAAAAATGACACACAACTCAGTTCCCCAATCAAGGGAGAGAGGAGGACTTGGCCAATGATAAGTTGTGAGGGGCAGGCTTAGTTATGCCAACGCACACACCCATTTTCAAAACACATAAAAAGAGACTGCTTTGGACAGGTAAGACATTCACTTTCCACTTTCTTGCGAAGCATTTTGCCGGACGACTTCAAAATCCAGACAATCTCCAGAGATCCAGAACTCAACTCCAGATAGATCCAGAACCAAGCCAGAACTTAAAGCAGAGAGGCCTAACCCAAACAGCTGAACTCTTCTCAGCAGGCCTCAGCATCCAGCAAACCTAACCAAACTATTCAACAGCCAGGCAAGCTGTTTGATTCTGGCCTAGAACCCTGTGCCAGAAACACCCAGAAAGCAGAGCTGTATCCAGACCCAGAGACCAGACCGCTGTGCAGTGCCAAGAACTTTTGGCAGAACCAGAGATCCAGACCGCCGTGCAGTGCCGCGTGCCAGACCAGACCAGCAGAGCAGAGCTGACCCAGAGAGCTGTGACTTCAGAACCACCCGCCAGGAGTCCAGTCCAAACCTGACCAGACCTTGACGGCCTATTTCAAATTTATAGTGTGAGTACTCAGCCAGAACTGTGAAAACCAATCTCTCAGTTTAAAATAATCTAATTCAAACCATTTCTTCCTATCTAGAACTGCATCATAGAATTGTGTGTCCATCCTGTTGATCCAAAACCTTCAACAGCACATCTTTCATTCTGAAACTTTAATTTCATTTCTGAAAATCTATTTCCATAAAATCGTATGTATCTCTTGAACCGCGTGCGACTTTCTACTCCTTATAGTTTTCCCGTAATCGCGCTCGACGCATTTGAAAAAAGTGCAGCGAATTGAAAACTAGCTCAAATTTCTTCACCTGTAAAAAAAACGCTGTCTTTTGCTTGCATTGCTTAAATCCATTTTCAACCTGATAATCCCTCATGAATCACTGATAGGGTTGACCTGAACCAATCTTAAGTAGCTATCACCTACCCTGAATCTCCTATAGGGAATTAAAATAATTTTAGCATATTTTCACTTCTTTGCACATCACATTTAAGTATTTTGCCTGTGTTTTAAAATCATCCCTGTGTTCTAAGCTTGCTAGGGGGGAAGTGAAATTCGTATTGTATTGTGATTGTATTCCTGACAACTGTGTGCTTCCCTTCCATCTCTTTATATTGCATAGGGGGGAGTGAATTGCCACAAAGGGGAAAAGTGATTACATTGTCTTTTGTTGAAATCATATCAAGGTTATTCCTGTGTTGCATTCTTTTCCACCATTGCATTCCCTTGAATCCATAAAAGCATTCTCAGCTTCCTCATCCTCTCTATACCAACTCCTAAGTAATTACATAAGCGTACAATTGTAATATTATCCATTGTTGATCACTGTCATATTCTTAAGTGTGATATCAAATATTAATTTATTATAAAAGTGTGATATATATATTGTTTAATTTTCCAATAAATCATTAATTTGCAAAACAAACCTACTTCTTGGCTCAGTGAGGTCAGGGGGATTCAAAGAGAGGGGCGTTATACAAGGGTTTATCATCCAGATTATAACTTGTCATTAAAATATATAAATAAGAGCTTCCCTTGGAAATCCCAGACTAGGCACTGACTTAGTTGGAGTACTGAATTGAAGTCCCTTAACAGAATAGGGGCTCGAGCCGGGGATTCTGGATTAGATCTTTCACTTGTGCAGATTAATACAGTGTGCTAACTGACAGGATACATAAATCCTGTTGGATCACCACGCTGTGTAACACTGTAAAAACTCCTCTCAAAGGAACGCTCTAAGGAAACGGTCTGTTTTGCAAAATAAAATACAAACCTCTGTAAATCAGGAAGGAAATCAATTTCCAAAATGATGACCTTGGTAGATATCAAAATAGCCAGAGAACACCTCTTACATAAGATATTTGTGAGAGGTGAGTGGGTTCATCAGCACCAGGAGGTCTGGTTGCAGGCAATCGCACCCCAGATCACTGAAACTGGGTCAGACATATGGAGAGATCAGGGTCCATTACATGTGGCCCTGAGTGAACTATATATGCCTCTTAAGCCAAAGATGAGCACGACAAGATTGTCAGGATAGCGGCATATTTATATTTATATATGGGAGCCATACAGGACAAATGTGCTGAGGGCCAAGATCTGGCAAATAGGCAACTGATGGCATTAGAGAAGGCCCAATCTGACCTGGCCTCTTCTGAGCAGAGGCTGCAGAGGAGCCAGGAGTCAGAGAATAAGGGTAGTCAGTATATCATTAAAATAAAAGAGGATATGGGTATCCTGCATTAGGAAAAGTCTGACCAGGATACCAGATTTCTGGCCTTGCAGAAGGAGTACCAAGAAGGTTTGGACTCCCTACTGCAGAGCCAGAAAAAGCTGGAGCAACAACTAGACTTTAAAAAGGCATGCACAGAGCAGGTAGCCACCCTGCAAAGTCATCTAGATAGGGAAAAGGCAGAGAGCAATAAACTGATTTTGAAAGACCTGGATACCCAGGCAGAGTTTGATCAAGAACGCCAGAAAGCTGGTGCCTTTCAAAGGCAGAGGGACAACCTGGTGGCACAGATGCAGGCTCTTAGTCAGGAAAGGAACACCTTAGGCCAGGAAGTCTGCCGATTAAAAGAAAAAGTTGAAGAAAATCACTTGGCTCTCCAGGGGCTGGGTGACCTCCAAAAAAAGCATCAGAACTTGTTAGAGCACAGCAGGAGGGTGGAAGATACTCTGGCGAGAAAGGAACAGGCTAGTAGGGATGGGACTCAGGAGGCAACCCTCCTGCAGCAAAGACTGGCCCAGTACTCCAGGACTAACCAGGAGGCACAGAGAGAGAATGAGGCTCTCTGCCAGGACAATGATAGGCTCCAGCAACAGGAAGCCATGCAGGAGAGACTGATAGAGTCTAATAAGGCCTTAACTGAGGAACTGAAAGTGCAGGCTCTTGCATTGCAACACGGAGCAGGGTCTGACAGAGATGAAGTTCGCTGTGAAAGGGAAACACCTGAGCATAACCTCAGGAGCCCTAGTACCAGAGGCCTTCATCTCTCCCAGGCCCTGGACTCTGCCACCCCCATGTCCCCTGGCGCACATGAGCACAAGGCTACAGGGATGGCAGATTACTATCCAGCCAAAAGTATGGAGCCCATAGGCCAGTACCACCCAGGAATGGATGGGCGGGCATCCGGGTATGGGCACCTAAGTACAGTGCCATTTAGTGGGGAACCCCAGGAGAGTAGGCCCACTAAGGGCATCCTGAAAACCTCTGCCCAGTTAGGTCAGTGGGGAGGGTACCCATCAAATCCTGGCAGCAAGGAGGAATCGGAAGACTCCTCTGAACGTCACAGGACACAGGAGACCAGTTCCCCACATTCTGCCAGCTATTCCCAGGCTCGCAGAATCCGGGAAAACCTGGAAGATCAGACGGGCACCTCTGGGAGCAGTGCTTCTGAGTCAGAGGATGAATGGACCAGGGTTACCCGAACCAAAAAGGCCAATAAGGCAAAAAGGGCTCTGCTTAAGGACCCCTTAAAACAGATTAAGGCAATCAGAAGTGTCATCACGCCTTATCACAAGAACGCCAAGTATTCTTTTTGGGAACACTTGGAGCTTTATAAACAAATGATGGAGACTTTCCATTTGAAGGACAGCAGTAGCTGCATTCAGTATGTCAAATGGACATTCTCCCCAGAATACTCCAGTTTCTTTGCAGGGCTGGAGGACCAAAACCATTCAAGATGGTCCGCATATAGGGCGGCCATCTTGAAACATTTTTCTGCTCACAGAAATCCTCAAGAGGCTCGTAAGGCAGCCTACAATTTGCAATGTGGGGAGGATCAGGCCCCACAAGAATTTGTGCAGGAATTGAAGCATGCTTTTGCAGAGACAACAAAAAGTGTGCGCACGGACAGTAAAGAATTTGTTAATACGTTTTTCCATGCCTTACCCAAATACATAATGACCCAGCTTGTGAGAGATTTTCACGAGAAAAGATCTTTAGACTGGGTCATTGAGCAAGCCACCCGCATCTATGAGGTGCAGAAACCAGTGGAAAATAAGAATCAGCCCAAAAACCCCAAAACCACAAACACCCCTGCTGCTGCCAAGGTGGCAGAGGTAAAGGTTGCCCCCATTTTAGATTTGGAGATGGGGGGCCTAAAAACCTGCCTGCACTGAATAATTATGAGCCCAGAAGGCCCTCGGGCCAGTCACAGACAGGGAGTCAAGGAGGTAGTCCCACAAATGGGGTCCCTCGCTCCCCTGACTATGTAAGTCCCTGCTACAAGGGAAAACGACCCATCCTGGGTTATGTGTGCACTCCTCCAGCCCAAGGGGGGGATCCAACCAGGCACCCAACCCAGGCAACCTCCCTCCTAACTTCCCACAGGAGGGCAGAAATTCACCAAACTCTGGGCAGAATTTTTGTCCCAGGTATCCACCCAATTTCCAGCCCCAAAATCATCCATCCTTCTTTCCCCAATTCCCTGAGCCCAGACCACCTAATCCGGGAGAGGGGAGGCCAAGGGTGGAGGGGTACCCAAATCTTCCCAACCCGGGGTACTACCAGAGAAGGGATAGCTACCCTTCCCGGGATAAGCCCAGGGGAGAAAACATAACTCTGTATCAGCCTGAGATGGTTTCCCAACTTGAGCGCCAGGTCCAAAATATGGCCCAGGAGCTGGGTCGCGTGCTAAGGGCTCAGCAGAACCCTCAGATGGGAATGCCGGCACAGAATGCACCAAACTCTGGGCCTGGTGCTCCAGAACAATGACGGGGGGAGCACCCCGATAACCCACTGGTTCCCAGGGAGGAGGCACAAGGGGAAGGGGGGTGTAAATCCTTGGAGGAAGATTCCTTCCCCACTTGTAAACAGCCCCTGGAAACACAGGAACCGGAAACAAAATCTCCTACCCCTGAAAGTCTGCCACCTAAGGAGCAGAGAGGAGGTAGGTGAAACAAAGGACCCAAACAGACCCAATTTGTGGAGGATGTACAGGTCTTCCAATTTGAGGCAGAGGGATCCTCAGAGGATCCTGTGAAAATTATCTTCTCCTTCAAAGATGGGGGAACTCCTCCCAAGGAAAAATGGGTCCCAAGGGATTCCTACCCAGACTGGGTAGATGTGGGGATGGAGCTATCGCTGCCCATCATTCTATCCCAGAACCAACAATACCGAAAACCAGTGGTTCAAACCCATCCTGGTGACTGCCTCCAAAAAGGGGGGGCTGCCCAGAACCAGAACCAGGGGAACCCAAAACCGCATCCAAAGACTGGGTAGATGTGGGGATTGAGCTGTCGCCACCCATCATTCTATCTCAGAACCAACAATACCGAAAACCCCTGGTTCAAACCCATCCTGGTGACTGCCTCTAAAAAGGGGGGGACGGCCCAGAACCGGAACCAGGGGAACCCAAAACTGCATCCTTATCCGATTGCCAACTTTTTCTTTCAGATTCCCAAAATTCCCTGCCGAACTCTGCCCAGATCTCTTCTCTCTCAATGTCCAAAACCAGAAAATTAGCCCACCAGTTGTCCAAAAATGTGCATTATCTGTGCCCCCTTGAGGAGAAGGAGGGAAGATACTATGCCCCGGTACAAGTACAGGGGCAGGGTACAATTTTGGCACTGGTGGACACTGGATCCCAAGCTACCCTTCTGTCCAAAAGGGCCTTTGATGAACCAAATGTAGGAAGGGGGAGAATTACCAAATTCCTCTCACCTCTCTTCCTGGACAACTCCAGAACTTTGACGGGAAGGAAATTCCCGTCGAGGGGACTGCAGATTTGGACATCAAAATTGGGCGACACCAGGTGAAACACCCGGTCATATTAGTGACTCCAGAGGGCACCCCTTGTTTACTAGGGAATGACCTCCTGAGAAGGTTGTCACCCCTAATAGATTGCGTAAACAAGGTCCTCTGGATCCAGACTAGCCGACCAATAAAATTAAAACAGAGCGTCAACCATGTAAGTTTAAACGGCACCTGCCACATGGTTGAACAAAAATCTGACCAAGTAGAATTTCACTTCCAGAACAACCAAATTCCAGATGTGACAGTAATAGCAGTAGGACAACAGACTGGTGATGGGGGGTCCTCTCTATTTCTGAAAATCAACCTTCCCTCCAGTTTAAGGTGGTATTCCACACTGGAAGGAAATACTCTGAAATTCTTTACTAATCCACAATCAGAAACTCCTATAGTCCAGAAAGATGTGAAATCAACTCAGAGCCTGGCTGATGTTCAGCAAATTGGAGAGCAGTTATTCATCCCTGTTCAGTTAAATGATGGGAAGGACTCTGTTCTCGCCCGAGTGTGTGTGAACAACGGTAAGAGCTTCATCAGCGAAACCATGTTCCGCCAACTCCCAAAAGATCCAGCCATTCCCACATTCAAACTGATAGACAAATGGAAAATGGATCTGGAAACACCCAGGTCCAAACATCTCCTGCCAAGCATGTGTATGCTCAAAATCGCCATTGGCAACAAAAGCATAGTCCATAATTGTTGGGTCGTGCAAGACGTCACTGACGCCTTTTACTTAGGCAGTGACAATCTCAATCGCTTTGCCATTAGTTTGGACCTAATAAACTTCAAAGCTTGGTCCTGATTAACGGATAATCCCATGGGCTTTGATGATCCAGAAAAAGCATTTAGGTCGGCTCAATTGCTACCTTATGCAGTTGAAATTCAGATTAAAGAGGAAGTCACCATCCCAGAAAGGACCCGACAATTCTCCCTGGAAGTGAAAGTTAAAAGAGGACAAAAATTGAAAAACCCTGATGTTTATATTCATCTAAATGCTTCTCTCCAACAGCAAGGGTTGGGGCAAACCCAACACCATTAGTCAACATAGAACATGACAACATTCCAATAGAGGTGGATAACAGCGACTTAAAGAGTATTACTCTAGCCGCAGCCACCATTATTGGAATGGCGGTTGATGACTTACATTTCTCCATTGATTTAGGAAATGAACTGTTAGGACCAATCCCCAAGGACTGTTTGGACACTGATAGCGATGACAATACAACACCAGACAGGATCTTTACCCGGCATGGGGGGAACTTCCTGGTGTACACTTCCTGCACTTATGGTAAGGAAGATGTGACTTGTGACTTCAGGAGGGATGAGGTGATTTTCCAGGTCCATGAGGGCTGCCTTTCCCACCTGAAGCCTCCAGTCCAAATCAGCACTCTGACCAGGGACTTCTCCACCGAGCTGGAGGAGGCCGCTGAGATAGCAAAAGCAGAAGTCTTTCCAGGCTTCAGGCAGATGGTGGAAGAGAGAGTCAACCTAGCTGATGCCTGTGTGACTCTGGAACCGAAGCAAAAGTTGAAACAAGTTTTCTTGGATTTCCAAGATCTCTTTGCGGTAGACTCATATGACTGTGGCCGCACCGACATCCACACAACAACAATTCCCACGGACCCTGGCATGACTCCAGTGTTTGTGAAGCAATATCGCTTGCCTCTCGCAGCCATGTAGTCCCTTACTGAAATAATTAAGAACCTTTAGTCCCGGGGGATAATCCGTCCAGTTCACAGCACCTTCAATAATCTGGTGCTGGGAATATTGAAGCCAAACGGCCAGTGGAGACTCTGCGCCGACCTTAGGGAGCTCAACAAACGGGTCCATACTTCCTGATGGCTTCTTCCCTACATTGACCAAGGGCTGGCCCAGATCTAGGGGTCACAGGTATTCACTGCAATAGACCCGACCAATGGATACTGGACTGTGCCTGTCAGTAGGGAGGACCAATACAAACTGGCGTTTACCTTTGGGGGCCAGCAGTACACATGGACACGGACTCCCTTCGGATACATCAACTCCGGCAATTAATTCAACATTTTCCTACATAAGGCCATGCCCGACCTGGGTGCGAGGGGTAACCTGGCTTATGTAGATGATGTCCTCATCAAAAGTTCATCTGTGGAGGAACACATAGCGGAGATCCGTTATGTTCTGACACAGTTGAGGGCCGCCGGAGCAAAACTTTCCTTTCAGAAAGCGTAGTGGTGTAGAACCCGTGTTAATTTCTTGGGGCATGAGATTACTCCTCAGGGTCTCTGTCCCCAGGAAAAGATAGTGGAAGCACTTCAGAAACTGAAAGACCCCACAACTCTGCGAGAACTAAGGAGCCTCCTTGGACTGACTAATTACAGCAGAAAGTTAATTGAGGGCTACGCAGAGATCACCAGACCCCTGATTCATCTTTTGAAGGGGGGGTCAAGTGGGAATGGGGTCCAGAACAATCTGAGGCAGTAAGACAGCTCAAAAGAAGCCTCTCACAAGCGCCCTGCCTAGCTTACCCTGTCAGAAACAAGGAGTTTTTCTTGGAGATAGGGTTCTCTAATACATGCTTGACTGCAGTATTATATCAAAAGCATGACAAGGTCAATAAAGTAATCTCCTATGTGAGCAAAACTTTATCCTCTGTGGAGGAAAAATTTAACAACTGTGAGAAGGCACTCCTGGAAATGGTGTGGGCATTGAAGAATTACCGCCCGTTTATCCAGGGGGAACACATCGTAGTGGAGACTCCACACCAGCGTCTGCAATATCTCCAAAGTGACAGAATGTGAGTAATTCCCAAATTACTTCCTGGATTCTGTCAATGCAAGGCTTTCCTGTGGAGGTCAGATATGGCCAAAACAAGAAGAGTCCCCTCGCGCAAGGTCTGGCTGACTTGCATGATTGTGCCAGAGAAAACTGTCTCGAGGATGAAAGTCTAAAAATCAAGGACAACATGGAGGCATACCTTAATTCTCCACACAAAGTCTTTGAGGAAGACAAGTGTGAGGGAATGCCCACTGTCTATGTGGATGGATGCTTTTACCATGTTGACAACAACGGGGAAAAAGAACTTGTGGCCGGCGTAGGGAATGCATGGGTGAATGAGTCCCCAGAACCCTCTGCTGGATACAAAATTGGTCCCTGAAGTAGTCAGGTGGCAGAGTTGACGGCTGTGCATCAAGCCATCCTCACTGCTGTCCAACATCAACTCCACAAACTGGTCATAATCACAGACTCGGATTATGTACGGAACAGGTTCGTGGAGCACCTGGTTAATTGGAAAAACAGAGGCATGTTATGTGCTAATAACAAACCCTTGAAACATGGGAAGTTAATTCAAAACATTGATGATCTGGTCACCTTGAATGGGATCACCATCTACTGGAAAAAGATCAAGGGTAATTCCAAAGTAGAGTGACCAGACAAAACTGGAAATGACTTAGCTGATCAGCTGGCTAAAACCGGGGCCATCCAAGGGAATCTAATAGAGATTGAGTCCCTGTTGGGGGAAATCCAGGTCACTGCTATCACTAGGTCCCAGACAAATGCTCACAATGATCTTTCAACTGCACAATGGAGTAAGGAGACCCCAGATGCTGATTTGATTACGGCTCAAAGGGGGGATCCAATAATTGGTAATTTTTACCAACACATTGAGGACTCTGAGAACTTTCCCCTGACGGATACCGATTACATTGGGAAAGAGGACCTTAGAGTGATGATGAAATGTCCAAAAATGTTTCGAATCCAAGACGGTTTGTTGGCAAGGAAATCCCAAACTGGCCATGATCAGTTGGTGGTCCCTACCTCATTCCGAAGCCTGATGTTAAGTCACGCCCATGATGCGGCCACCGCTGGTCATAGGGAGTTTCATGCAACACTTGAGATCTTAAGAGAGGTTGCATACTGGCCACACATGGGGCAGGACCTCAACAAATACTTGAAGGGATGTGTTGTGTGTGCACAATTTTAGCCAACATCCCTCACACACCGTACGCCTCTCCAAAAGAGGTGGATGACACTGCCTTGGTCAGATTTGCAAGTCGACTTCATAGGCCCCGTGATTCGCTTCTCTAGGGGGAATAAGTACATGTTGACGGTGACATGCTTATTTACCAAATGGGTGGAATATCTCCCGGCCCAAACTGCAAGGCGGAAACAGCAGCTGCCCTGATGATTAACCACATCTTTTCCCGTTTTGGTCTACCTCAAAGAATTGAGTCAGACAGAGGTAGCCATTTCATCAGTGAAGTATTGACAAAGATGTGGGAGATACTGGGGGTTAAAAGGAAGCTACACATTGCTTACCGACCGGCCTCTTCTGGAGCAGTAGAGAGATACAAACGAACCATTGTGAGCATCTTTAAAAAGTTTGTGGCAGATTCTGGGCCAAGTTGGGATATCCGATTACCTCTGGTCCTAATGGCCATCCGATCTACCCCTTCATCTGCAACTAAAATGTCACCGTTTGAGCTGATGACTGGACGCAAGATGGTGCTTCCCCAGCATTTGCTCTACAGGACCCAAGAGCAGACATTAATCTATGCCTCCACAACTCATGAGTATGTGGAGAATTTGAGGAAACACCTCCAACATGCTTTGCCTATGCTCAGCGGAATCTAGAAAGATCAGCCGAGAGTATGAAAAAGCACTATGATCTGAAAACTACCATGAAAGAATACAATGTGGGAGACCGGGTCTATCTATACAATTTCCAGAGTAACCAGGCCAAACAGCGAAAATTAATGCCTACATGGAAGGGACCTTTTGAAATTGTAGACAAGATCTCCCCAGTCGCTTACAAGATCCGCATTCCCAAAGGTAGTTCGGCGGAAGGGGAAGACAAGTGGGTCCATATTAATCAGCTAAAGTGTTGCCAGCCCAGGCACTCTCTGCAGCAACTGGAGGAGTCCTCTGCAATCCCAGAGGGGGCCGATCCAGAGTAATTCAGTTCCAACCCTAAAATATCCCATATATAGTCTCTAAAATATTATGATTCTTGAATGCAAATGTCTCCTGATTATATCTGGTTTTGTTTAAAATAAGAATGTAAATGTCTATTGATTTATAAAATGTATATGCCGCCCCACTATTTCAATAGTGGGGGAGAAATGTCTACGAATAGGTATTGCCGCTTTGCTTTGTCATCCTAGGAGAGATGAAACTATGGAGACTGACCAAGGAGGATGACACGGGGACCAAGAGACACGATCCGAGTGGCCCGGGGTACCGCCTAATACTCCCATCAGAACCGGCAAGGAGAACTGATCGATCGACCCTGATGAAGGAAAAATGCTGAATTGTGGCAACTGCGGAATCGGAAGAAGATGATGCGGACATACCAGCGCGTGGATCAAAACATCCTTTTGCACCCGACTCAAAATCAAAGTGCAGTCGGGCGGGGGGGCTTGTTGGGTGTCCTGACCCACATTTGAACTATTATGCTACAACATTTGGTGCTGTGGCATTAGAAAATCCAAGATGGCAGAAAAGCCCACATTTGCGCCAGAATCCAAGAGAGAAACGTGCAGTTTTGCGTACACCAAAATGGTCGCCTGACCTGCCACCCACCAGTGCAAAGAAAGATGGATCTGTTCAAAATCTGTTTTTATTAATGTCAAAAATTGCTTAGATCATGGGCCCGAAACCACCAAACAAAAATCCAATTCTGGTTGAGTGTTCTACTTTACTCTACTGCAGATCCACATCAATGCCATGTCAAGCAAGGATCATATACTATCAAGTAAAATCCTTTCTTTTTGAAATGTATTAATTCAAGACAGCTTCCAAAAATAGGTGCAGTACCGGCATTGGACACTAACCTGCGCTAGCGGTCTAAACTCTGACAGGAGAACTGTATTTCAGTAGCTGACAAAGGAGCCTGAGCCAGCCTGGACTTCAAAGCTTTGCTGACTAATGAAAATTCTTAACACCTGCTGTTCCCAGAAGACAGTCTGATTCAATGAACAGTCCAAGAGGCTATGATGCCTTCACACCTCAGAACTCCACACAAGAAGGCAGGAAAGCATAGGTTTATGTTAACCAAATGCAGAGTGGCCCCCTGGTCTGCTGACCTCAGTCAACCCAATAGACTCTTTCTGCTGAATAGAATATGATGATTTTGGGTGTTTACTGTCAACACTGCTCTGGGGGAAGGAGGGATATGTGATCTCTGACTCACCAAGTTCCTGGGGGCGGACCCAGACTGAATTGTGGATTTCATATTGCACCAAATGTATGTTTGATTAAATCGCTCATAAAATATTCTCTCAAGCTGACAAGAATGTACAATTTGGAGATCCTTAATATGAGAAATGTACCTACAATTTGTGTCTAAACTCCACTTTGTACGGTGTTCTGGGACCGAATCCCACAATTTATTAATGCTGCAGACACTGTATTTATGCTAGAGACATGATAACTTATATTATTATGCCCAGAAGGGGGATGTACCTCTGTGTAAATTTGGGTAAAAGTCCAATATTGGAAAACCAATCAAAAACGAAAATAAGTTGTCATTTCTGAACCCAAGCTCTTAGGAAGATCAGAGTTGGGCAAGAATGTACCTTAATTCATCTGCGATGTGTACATGTAATTTCAACAACTTGTGTATCTGGGAAGCATGTGTGGTTATGAAAAATTGATTTTCTAAGTGAAACCAAAGGGGAGGTTCTTTCTGTATGCCATAAAAATGACACACAACTCAGTTCCCCAATCAAGGGAGAGAGGAGGACTTTGTCAGGATTAGTCAGGCGAATACTAAGGCAGCGAATATGGCAAGGGAAATGTGCACATAGGAACAACGACTCATGTATGCTAGAAGCCAGGAGTGCAAACAGAGTGTGATATTAAACCCAATATGTGAAAAGGGATGTGGGGTAAGCACCTGACCGCGAGGAAAGTCGGCAAGCGCCTTACCCCCAATTGCTGTTACAGGTACTGACAGCGCTAAACCCACGTGGAGGGCAAGCAATGACAGGATCTGTGAACTAACACTCTGATGGTATCAAATAAGGGAACTAAAGAACTGTACTCACAAGGACGAGAATAAACCTCTTGAATGTCAGCTAGCCCATGAATCCTGTTGATGAACTGGGACCCCGAGAGGCTAGAACAGCAATGGGAGAAGTAGGAAGGTCCAGAGGGCACGGGCTGTAGGTTGCCAGGGAGAGGTAGACTGTAGAACAGGGGGCCCAAGAGGACAAGGGCTGAAGGCAGCCGGAGCGAGGCAGGCTGCAGGGCAGGGAGCCCAGAGGACAAGGGCGGAGGCTGGAATGCAGCAGAGCGTGATCCGCTGTTATGTGGGGAGCCCGACAGGGCAAGGGTGAAGGCTGGAAGGCAGCCGAGAGTGATCCGCTGCAGAAAACTAAATACCTAAGTTGAAATAGTGATAACAAATAGTGAGGAAAACATAAGCATTCACACAGGAGCTAGCTAACAACCGCACACCACACCTAAAATCAAATGGGAAAATAAATGCAGAAGTGCTAAGGAAAACCTGGAATGGATCCCAATAGAAGTAAGGATCAGGAGCAGGGAAAAAGCTAAATAACCAATGCAAACTTCTCCCTATCCTTCCAAGGAAAAGACAGGAAGCTAATCAAGAGGAAGGCTAAGGCATACGGGTTAACAGCAGCAAAGGACAGAGTCAAAGAAATACCAACTGGGCTGCATTTGAATAGGGAAAGCACTGAGAAATGCTGCCTGTAAACAGAGGAAGGAAAAAAGGGAAACAAGGGAGCAGAAATCAATTAGAGCATGAATCAGAGATTCAGGGCGGAGGAAACAAGAAAACAGGAACAAGGAAGTAGGTGCAAAGGCAAGGAACCAGGAACCAGGGACTAGTCAAAAACAGGAACACTGCAAACGATGACCAGCGCTGGACTGAAGTGAGACTGAGGCTTTTAAAGCTGCTAAACGAGCACACGCCTCAGGTGTGCTGACTGCTGCACCTGCAGCCACAGGTGTTGCTTATCCTCCACCCAACCTAGTCCTGCAAGGGTGGAGGTGGAGCAGTGGGCCAGGCATTCTGGGAAACACAGTCATTTGGTTAAAGAAGCATGCTGGCTGCCAAAGACCTGGAATGGATCCGGAAGGGAAGTAGTTTGGAAAATAGGGATTTTGCGCTCCCAATTCATTACAGCACTGTGGCATTAGGTTCGGAGGAAATGTCCAGCAAGGAATAAGCCCCAAAACATGCCCCCAAGTGGCGGGAACGGGAGCGAAGGGAGCGAGTCGTGACAGTATACCCCCTCCTACGGCCCTCTTCGGGTGCCCGCCACCTGCACGAGACTTCTTCTTTCCATGATGGGAGTGCTTTTTCTTTGGAGGTGGCACTGATGGAAATGGTGGCTTGTGGGCAAAGGCAGATGGGCTTCCATGATAGGAGTGCTTTGTCTTTGGAGGTGATACTGATGGAATCAATGGCTTCTGGTGAGGAAGAGACTCATGGTTTGAAGAAAGGCATGAAGGACTTGCAAGACCTGAAGCAAAGTTGAAAGGTCCAGGAAGCTCAGTCACTGGGAGTGGACCCTTGTAAGTCTTTGAGGAGGGAGGCAGGCTGGTGCAACTTGCCTTAGACAATGGTAGAAGTTCTGTTAGCCTTTCTGCCGAGAGCAGACATGCGGGAGGTAAGGAAGTTGCTGGCTTCAGGAAATGTTCATGTTCAGCCATTAGAGAAGGTGGCGGCTGAGGTAGAGGTTCAGATCTTTTTCTGTCATCCATCTGGGAAAAGGCTTGTGGTTGAAAATGATTAAGGTTTGATTGCACGTTGGATACAACAGCAGGGACGTTTGGCATACTGATAGGAGTGATAGACACAGTACTTGGTATTTCAGGCACACTTGCAGAAGGAGCAATAACAGACACATCTTGAACTGCAGCAGTCATTCCCTTCCTTTGGCTACTAGCACCCAACTGGTGCTTCTTGGCGGAATTCTGTTGCACAAGTTCTGTAGGTAATACGCCGGTCTGCACCACCCCCTGTGCACACCCAGATGAGTGGTTCTGACTCACCACTTGGTCTAGCTTGATGACTCTGAAGCGGGAGCTGGCAAAAGTCTCAAAATCTGATGCTGCATTCTTTGGATGCTCTGATGCTAAAGTGAAGCAGTTGGGAGAATCGTCTTGTGGAAAAGGCAGGCATTCTGATGCTCCTCCTGAAGCAAAAGAAAGGCAATCTAAACGTTCATCGACAGTAAATGTTTGGGATTCAGGAGGACTGTCTGGAGCAGTAGAAAATACAGCAGGATCTGATGGTGTAGACAGGTATACCTCTGATGTTGGAAGCGAAGCTAAGCAGGATACCGGTGTATCATGAACTGAAGGCAAACAAGCAATAGACTCTGGAACTGAAGACATGCACATATGATGGACTACCGGAGGCTCTCTGGCTGAAGGATGATCTTCTGGATGAGTCACTGTAGACAGGCAGGCCAGAGGAAATTTTGAAGCGGAAGGCATGCAAGTTGGAGCCATCTCGGTAGCTGAATCCAAACATGTCAGGGTCTTTGGGACTAACCCCGTGCATGGTGGAGGCTCTTGATGAAATGGCAGACATGGCAGTGGTTCATTGGTTGAAGACACGTGTACCAAAGATGACTGCAGGGCTGTGGATTGGATCATAGAAGAGTCAATGGTTGTAGGAGGACACACAGAAGTCTCAGAAGTTGATAGACACATTGGTGTCTCAGGAATGGAGGGCACCTTTAGGGCATTAGACTCCTTGGCTCCCGTAACCAAGGACTGAACTGTACCCTTGCGGTCCTTTTCTTTAGTGGGTGACACAGAGTCTCTTTCTTTGTGGAAGTCAAAATCAACCAGTGGAATCACCATAGTAAAGTCTCTGTTAATCAGGATTTCGTCAATTGTCCATTCCTCTGTCTTAGCTTCTGAAAGAGGCAGATTAACCATCAACAGTTCAGGATTCGCCTGCTGGTCTTTTGGTTCTGTATACTGTGGAATGAGTTCATCCGAACATGCAATCTGTACAGTCTCTGACTGTTTGTATTGATCAGAATTGGCAGAAGGAAGAGTGAACCCAGAGGTAAGATCGTCTTCCACATCAGCTTTAAACTCTACTTCAGTCTCAGCAGCTGTATCAAGAGCAGGACCTAAGCCTAGTGTAGTGACTGAATCTGTGTATGCCACCTTTGTGTATTGTGTTTGGAGATCAGAAGCTTGTATGTGTGCTAGCTCAGAATTATGACCGACTGCTACACAGGAAACTTTAGGTAAAGGAGTGGCTTGTAAATCTTCAGCTAACTGCAATCCCTGATAATCAGCAGAACAATTGTTAGAAACTGTGCCCAGGTTGAGCGCTGTGCTAGAAGAAAGACTTTCACTTCCAATAGATCTAACATATTGGCAATTATCATGATTTACCAAAGTCTCTGCACTCAGGGGCTGAACTGTGTTCACTTCATCAACATCAATGGATAAAGTCTGAGGTGTATTCAGGAATGCGTGCAAGATCTTATTCTCCTCTTGTAAAGAAATGAATTCTTGTGTTAACTCCTCAAGCTTGGCTCTTAGTATGCCCTGCATTAACTGTACATCACTATCAGTAGGCACAGGGGGAGGCATAGTAGCATCAGGGCTGGATCCTGCACTAGCAATCTGGATGTGCACCGATTGTGCACTGTCCTCTACTGCTTTCAGGTTCTGAGATTTATACTTTCTCATACTAACTTGGCCTGTGTTACCCTTACGCAAACTATTGACCTTAGACCACTTGACATTAGGGACTACCGTATGTACTTGTGCAAAGAAGTATTTGGACTGAGGGTAGAAAACAGAAGTTATGCAAGGAACCCCTCCATTCTTTATGTTTGTACCATGAAACTGTTCTATCTGAGGTGAAGCACAACTGGAATCATGGGGTTCAACAACCGAGGTACTCTTGTATAATAAGTCTGACAGTGTGTTGTTTTCTACGGTTAAGGCTTGCGCTGACATAGAATCGGGATCAGAACAAAAGATCGAACTAGGATCAGGCAATGTAGGGTGAGCCATCCTATGGGAAAAATACTCTGCTCGTAAATGCCCATTCGTGACAAGGAGTTCATTTAAACCAAGACTAGTGATTTGATTGTCACAGGTAAATGTAGGGGAAGCTTTCTGTACAAACTTGTTAGAGGCCTTGCTGCCTTTCTTTCTTAAACTTGCCATATTCAATGGGAATTTTGGGCTGGTCATTCTGTCAGGATTAGTCAGGCGAATACTAAGGCAGCGAATATGGCAAGGGAAATGTGCACATAGGAACAACGACTCATGTATGCTAGAAGCCAGGAGTGCAAACAGAGTGTGATATTAAACCCAATATGTGAAAAGGGATGTGGGGTAAGCACCTGACCGCGAGGAAAGTCGGCAAGCGCCTTACCCCCAATTGCTGTTACAGGTACTGACAGCGCTAAACCCACGTGGAGGGCAAGCAATGACAGGATCTGTGAACTAACACTCTGATGGTATCAAATAAGGGAACTAAAGAACTGTACTCACAAGGACGAGAATAAACCTCTTGAATGTCAGCTAGCCCATGAATCCTGTTGATGAACTGGGACCCCGAGAGGCTAGAACAGCAATGGGAGAAGTAGGAAGGTCCAGAGGGCACGGGCTGTAGGTTGCCAGGGAGAGGTAGACTGTAGAACAGGGGGCCCAAGAGGACAAGGGCTGAAGGCAGCCGGAGCGAGGCAGGCTGCAGGGCAGGGAGCCCAGAGGACAAGGGCGGAGGCTGGAATGCAGCAGAGCGTGATCCGCTGTTATGTGGGGAGCCCGACAGGGCAAGGGTGAAGGCTGGAAGGCAGCCGAGAGTGATCCGCTGCAGAAAACTAAATACCTAAGTTGAAATAGTGATAACAAATAGTGAGGAAAACATAAGCATTCACACAGGAGCTAGCTAACAACCGCACACCACACCTAAAATCAAATGGGAAAATAAATGCAGAAGTGCTAAGGAAAACCTGGAATGGATCCCAATAGAAGTAAGGATCAGGAGCAGGGAAAAAGCTAAATAACCAATGCAAACTTCTCCCTATCCTTCCAAGGAAAAGACAGGAAGGTAATCAAGAGGAAGGCTAAGGCATACGGGTTAACAGCAGCAAAGGACAGAGTCAAAGAAATACCAACTGGGCTGCATTTGAATAGGGAAAGCACTGAGAAATGCTGCCTGTAAACAGAGGAAGGAAAAAAGGGAAACAAGGGAGCAGAAATCAATTAGAGCATGAATCAGAGATTCAGGGCGGAGGAAACAAGAAAACAGGAACAAGGAAGTAGGTGCAAAGGCAAGGAACCAGGAACCAGGGACTAGTCAAAAACAGGAACACTGCAAACGATGACCAGCGCTGGACTGAAGTGAGACTGAGGCTTTTAAAGCTGCTAAACGAGCACACGCCTCAGGTGTGCTGACTGCTGCACCTGCAGCCACAGGTGTTGCTTATCCTCCACCCAACCTAGTCCTGCAAGGGTGGAGGTGGAGCAGTGGGCCAGGCATTCTGGGAAACACAGTCATTTGGTTAAAGAAGCATGCTGGCTGCCAAAGACCTGGAATGGATCCGGAAGGGAAGTAGTTTGGAAAATAGGGATTTTGCGCTCCCAATTCATTACAGCACTGTGGCATTAGGTTCGGAGGAAATGTCCAGCAAGGAATAAGCCCCAAAACATGCCCCCAAGTGGCGGGAACGGGAGCGAAGGGAGCGAGTCGTGACAGACTTGGCCAATGATAAGTTGTGAGGGGCAGGCTTAGTTATGCCAACGCACACACCCATTTTCAAAACACATAAAAAGAGACTGGTTTGGACAAGCAAGACATTCACTTTCCACTTTCTTGCGAAGCATTTTGCTGGACGACTTCAAAATCCAGACAATCTCCAGAGATCCAGAACTCAACTCCAGATAGATCCAGAACCAAGCCAGAACTTAAAGCAGAGAGGCCTAACCCAAACAGCTGAACTCTTCTCAGCAGGACTCAGCATCCAGCAAACCTAACCAAACTATTCAACAGCCAGGCAAGCTGTTTGATTCTGGCCTAGAACCCTGTGCCAGAAACACCCAGAAAGCAGAGCTGTATCCAGACCCAGAGAACAGACCGCTGTGCAGTGCCAATAACTTTTGCCAGAACCAGAGATCCAGACCGCCGTGCAGTGCCGAGTGCCAGACCAGACCAGCAGAGCAGAGCTGACCCAGAGAGCTGTGACTTCAGAACCACCCGCCAGGAGTCCAGTCCAAACCTGACTAGACCTTGACGGCCTATTTCAAATTTATAGTGTGAGTACTCAGCCAGAACTTTGCAAACCAATCTCTCAAAATAATCTAATTCAAACCATTTCTTCCTATCTAGAACTGCATCATAGAATTGTGTGTCCATCCTGTTGATCCAAAACCTTCCACAGCGCATCTTTCATTCTGAAACTTTAATTTCATTTCTGAAAATCTATTTCCATAAAATCGTCTGTATCTCTTGAACCGCGTGTGACTTTCTACTCCTTATAGTTTTCCCGTAATCGCGCTCGACGCATTTGAAAAAAGTGCCGCAAATTGAAAACTAGCTCAAACTTCTTCACCTGTAAAAAAAACGCTGTCTTTTGCTTGCATTGCTTAAATCCATTTTCAACCTGATAATCCCTCATGAATCACTGATAGGGTTGACCTGAACCAATCTTAAGTAGCTATCACCTACCCTGAATCTTCTATAGGGAATTAAAATCATTTTAGCATATTTTCACTTCTTTGCAAATCACATTTAAGTATTTTGCCTGTGTTTTAAAATCAATCCTGTGTTCTAAGCTTGCTAGGGGGGAAGTGAAATTCGTATTGTATTGTGATTGTATTCCTGAAAACTGTGTGCTTTTCTTCCATCTCTATATATTGCATAGGGGGGTATTGCATAGGGGGGAGTGAATTGCCACAAAGGGGAAACGTGATTACATTGTCTTTTGTTGAAACCATATCAAGGTTATTCCTGTGTTGCATTCTTTTCCACCATTGCATTCCCTTGAATCCATAAAAGCATTCTCAGATACCTTATCCTCTCTATACCAACTCCTAAGTAATTAAATAAGCGTACAATTGTAATATTATCCATTGTTGATCACTGTCATTTTCTTAAGTGTGATATCAAATATTAATTTATTATAAAAGTGTGATATATATATATTGTTTAATTTTCCAATAAATCTTTAATTTGCAAAACAAACCTACTTCTTGGCTCAGTGAGGTCAGGGGTTTTCAAAGAGAGGGGCAGCATACAAGGGTTTTTCATCCAGATTATAACTTGTCATAAAAATATATAAATAAGTGCTTCCCTTGGAAATCCCAGACTAGGCACTGACTTAGTTGGAGTACTGAATTGAAGTCCCTTAACAACATATTCAAACTGTTACGTGATATTATTGTATTAGTTAGAACATGCGTTTCTTCTGTAGATTGAACATTTTAAAACCGGACCTAATGGTGACCTGTCACTTTAGCATCTGAGCCAAGTTCGAATATGTTATGCCCGGTTATAGGTCAAAGGATCGACTACAAAGGGTCGAATGACAAAAGGTTTGAGTCAATAGTCTTAAAAGGTTAATTAATATATATATATTTTTTTGGGGTGGGGGTCCCCCCAACCCCTGTTTTTGTGGTAAAAAACACTTTTTTGTACCTACACGGAAACCCAAAAATAAATATATAAATACATTTTAAAAAATCAAACCTTTGGTTTTCTACCTTATTGACTCTCAGCTTTTGCATTCGAGCCTTTTGTAATCGATCCTTTGACTGGACACCGTTATGCCCATGATTACATTTAAAAGTACCCGTTCAATGTGATAGAGCGTGAAGCAAGCTGAGAATAGAATTATTTCTGTATGACCCTTGTTTTTAGGAGTATTTGTTGACCATGTTATGAATTTTAATATTTGTGTTGTTTGGCATTTGCCCGTACAATGGAGGTTGTGTAACCAAAATTACTTTTATTAAGATATACATGTTTCTAGTAATAAGGAATGTATCTTAATGGAACAGTGTTATTATGGTGCTGTTATTGATCGTCTACACGACTGTTATGTAATCTGTGAATGGGTTTCAAACTATTGTCAATACTTGTATTTTATACCTGATGGCTTAAAGTCGAATAAAGGTTTTTCAAACTCACGAATATACCGTATTACCTTGGGTTCTGTCTTCTGAATCTTCCAGCATTCGTAAGAGACCCGAGAGACTGCTGTCCTTCAGATCACCTTTGAAAACTGTAACTCTCTCCAACAAGATCTTCAATTTAGACAAGCATGTATGAGGGAATTCAGGAACCAATGGGTATCAAGATTCACCCTTCATGCCTTAAAGAGTCCAGTGCTTAGGATGGCCATCGACAGATGTGGAGGTTCTTGTCTGGTTCCACCATGGCCCAGCACCTGCCCTCTGGATGTCACAGGCCGGTACATGGTTTACTGCACTCCACTTGGATATGGGGGCTGAGCTGAGGGAGTAACAGAGGTGCAGAGAGTAAAATTGCAACCTGTTGCACCAGGATGGATAGCTGCAAGGGTCTGCCCCGCTGTCTGGAGCCGAGTGAGACCAGCACTAGGAGATGGACGTGGGACATCCGTAGCAAGAGCCAGAAGCAGTGCACTAGATATTGAGCCGGGAGAAAGCCCTTGGTGAAGCATGCCCCATAGTTGCTTCCAGATGTTTGGAGCTGGCTTAGGGAGGGTGTCTGATGAGGGTCCTGCTATTTTTGAAGAACCTTAAAGGTAATCCTGTGTGCACCTGACAGGTCTTACATTTGGCTCTGAAAAGTAACATCAACATCACAGTGATTGGAGAAGACGGTGTTTTTCCTTGTACACGTCTCTGAGACAGTGTGGAGCAGAATCCAACGTTTGCTTCTCTTATCCTTGCTGACGATGGTCAGAATGAGTGCTATTGGATTCATGTGGGTAGCCAACATTTGGACTGGCATCTTTTAACAGTAGCGTAGTACTGTGAATTGAGGTCTGGGCATCAGTATGTGTGTCCATTGGAATTAGTTCTTGATCAGGTGAAAAAAGCCATGTTTTCAAGAGATTTGCAAAATTGGAGAAGTGTGGAGGCATTCAGAGCTGACACCAGGATAGAGTTCCAGAGGGTGGGAGCATGACAAGAGAAGGAATGTTTGCTATCAGGGGATGGGAGTGGACTCTGGCAGCCCCTTTAACTGTTGGGGTGTTCTTCACCCCGATACCTGTAACATCCTATTATATTTTCTATGCAATTCTTGTACATATTGTTAATAGGCCTTTTACTCTTTTATTTCTTTTAAGAATTAATTGAAAGCTTGACCTGGATTTTGTTACATTTTATTCATATTGAAAGATTTTAGGAATTAGAGATCTTTTATGAAATTGTTATCATTCACTGTATTACACCTTACTGCTAACAGTAATGATAACTATCTTTTCTCCACATAACTCATCAAGTTCACATATAGTGTTAAAACCTACTGTGGAGGCTAATATATTAATTAATGAAAAAGAACATTTACTAGACTCTTTAAATAATAGTGACTAGCAGGGGCCAATTGAAATAACAGTCAGACACTATTAACTGCATCTAGAGGAAGGATTCTCATATCCTTCAAATCTGTGATGTAGACCCCAATATTGATATTAACTTGATTGATGTAGTGACCAAAGATATAGAACATAGAGTAGTGTCTGTTTAGAGTATTAGTAAACAGCCATCACGTGATTTGCTTAATTCAAATTCATCAATTATTCCTAATCATATAATCAATACAGGTGATATTTTGGAAGTTTATGAAACACGAGAACTGATGCTGAAGTGAGGGGAAGGTACTATAATATTCCCGTGGCGATACATAAGGTAAAATAATTAAAGAAAGCAACATCATACATTCTGGAGATGTTTCTTTCTCCAAAAGGGATCATTTGATTGTATTTTGTAATATCCCATTTTCAAAGAGATATGATGTACTGGCTGAAACCATGTATGATACCTCCTCACAGTGCTCCATAACTGATATTGTTCGAGTAACATGTTAATTTCAATGTTAATGTTAAAGGATATTTGTACCACGCACTATCACCATCGGAGTTGTCCCCTGGCGCTCTGGCGGCTCTGAAAAAGGGAGAGGGGAGGTTGAGTTAGTGGAAAGGAGCTGGAAAAGTGCAAGAAAGCAGTGATGTGCTGTTGGCAGCCTCAGCCCGGTGTGTCCGTTGGCTGGGCTTGAGGAGGATCAAGGAAGCCAAAGAGAGAATTAAATCATGATGAAGGTGAAGAGGTGTTGTGAAGTTGGTAATTCTAGTGAGTGGGTACGTATATCATCATGGAACATTGAATCCAGCACATCATTTTTCATGTGAGTTAATTAGGATGTATCACATAATCTGTTTCCAGGAAACATGGTCACTACACGCTAAGTATATGCTGCCTATGGAACGTAATATGACCCAACATCTAAAGGGACCTTTGGAAGACTTACTGGTGATTTAATGATTTGGGTTGAGTCTTTCCTCACTGTTGGAACTAAAGTGGTTCATGTTACCTGCAAGAAATGTTAATTGTCCTATGGAGAGGTTATACAATATCATTTAAGCAATATGCCCTGAGCCAGAGGGGCATTACCACATCAGGTAATGCCCCAGTGCCTATTGTTACAGGCCAGAGCAAAGAGAGGGCCTTAACGAAGGCCAAAGGGCATTACCATATGCTGCAATGGCCCCCTGGCGGGGGGCTTATTGCAATTAGAACTTGTTGGACTGGGTACTAAACGCCACTATCTTCAGTTGCAAGACACTTCATCATTTCACAACTGAAAAAAGAAAAGAAGAAAATGGTGCCATGGAAGGGAATGCAAAGTCTGTTCTCACTTTCCATGGCAACAATGGAAAAGAAGGTGAACAGAGAAAATGGTCACCATGGAAAAGAGAGAAGAGACTACCCATAGTCCCTTCTCCCTTTCCACCATGGCTTTGTGTCGCAGAACAGGAGTGGAAGTGCCAGGGACCAAAGTGTACCCTCCTGTGCCCAGCATGATGCTCCCAAAAAGGAACAAAAAGGAGAAGGTAAGTGGGGTGGGAGGGGGAGGGACATCTCTGGAAAAAGGGGAGGGGGAGGAATGGGGGCAGGGCACTTACCTTGCTGCTCTGTGGGGAAGATGGCAGCCTCCAGTCCTGAGGAGGCTGAGTGATGGGATTACTGCCTGGTAATTCCCCTGTTTTGAGCCTCCTCATTGGTAGAGAGGCTGCCGAACCCCTCTTGCCATGTACTAATATGTTAAATATACATAACAGGCCTAATAATACAAATGGTATGATGTTCTGTGAATTCGGCAAAATAACACATTGTGTATAGGCAAAATAAATTAGAGGAAACAGTATACATCCTCTGTTTGGGAGATTTTAATCTCCAATATAAACCTATGTCATCACCAAAGGAGATAAAGGAATAAGAGGATTATGTCTGGGATATCCCTGATTTGGTGATTGGGCCATTGAAGCAAGTTAATAAACATGCTCTTGAAGTTGCACACACTGTTTATAACTTTGAAATGAGAGTATGTCACGGCAGAGTACCAGAAGACAGTCCAGCTATTCCTATGTATGTGTCAGGAAGTGAACACACTCAAATTAACTATATCTTAATCAATCTGAGTGATTGGCATACCGTCAGAAGCTGCTCAGCCTTAGACCGACATGAGTGCCACCGACCTCTCACAGTAAAACTATCATATGTCTTAATGCTCAGGGTCAATAATAATGGTGATCAGAGAAATACTGTAGTACATATTCAAGAGCATTCTAGACAATCTATTAGATGGGAACACATTGTTATTGAGAACATTGTACCTGTAGTGTACAGTGCTACTTTACCCACATAACATAGTTCTTAAGGACCCTCATTTATCAAATCATGACATTCTAAAATCTTGTGATGACCATATTCATGCCATAATCCTCTGTTACAACCCTAACAAGTTTGTGGAAATGGTCTTAATAATAATAATAATAATAATTTGGCATTTCTATATAGCGCTGCAAACCCTCAGGTATCTGAGCGCTGCTTATTATTACCCACGGTGTGTGGTGCTCATTTATCGACCTCGGAAGGATGAAAGGCTAATTTTGGCCCCACCGGGATTCAAACCCGCGTTAAAGCGAGCGCTCTACTCGCTGTGCCACTTGACCAGCTTAATTAAGAGGATGCAGTTGTTCGATAAAGATTGTCAGAGAGCTAAATAAGAACTTGGTGTGTGAAAAAGGAACAAAGCTATAGTAGAGATAACATATCCCTGATTAGACATTCCATTAAAGATCTTTTCCTGAAAAAACATCCTTTGCTGAGGAAAAATGTCAATCTCTGGAAGCCATTACTGAAGGAAATAGCTTGCATTTCTTAATTTAATATCCGTAGGTATATCAGAACCCAGGAATATGGTCTATGGTAGTATTAATGTGGAGAGGTGGTATAACAATTTCAAAACTTTCTATGAGGAAACAAGGCCATTGTTTTGCCTTAATAGATATGAAGCCAAAGTAAAAGAAAGGGACCTCCCAGAGTGCCTTCAGTTTCCAATAGTATAGATCAACACTGCCTTTATGAAACAGAAAAGTGGTAAGGGTCCCAAGGTGGATACAATTCTGATTTATGTCTTTAAGTTGAAACCTAGAATTGGGTTCCTTTCTTCTTTCATATGTCCAATGCTGTTGCAGCAATTTCATTGGTACCGGCATCCTCCACTAATACAGAGACCATCCCAATCTACAAAAAGGGTGGGGTGGATGATGTAGATAACTATAGACCAATATCGCTGATGGATACTGTTGGAAAAATCTATGCTTAGGTTCTGGTAGGCCATACGAGTACATGAATTGATGGAAGGTCATAAACTATCTACAAGCAGGATTTAAAACCAGCATGAGTTCAATAATCCAATGTCCCAGATTATTTCTCTGCCTACCGAAATGTGTATTATTGAGCCTTGTCTGCTTATAAATACTCTTTGTTTATTTTAGGACCACATTTGATGGAATGCCCTGAGCAAGATTATGGGAAAGATGATAAAGTATAGGAATAACTGTGCACTCCTAAGAGCCTTAATGGCACTTTACAATAACAATGAGTCAGCTGTACGGCAGAATTTATCGGACGATTTAACAACCTAGGTTTTGGAACAGAAGGGTGTACAGACGGACTGTGTCCTTGCACCTTGCCTCTTCTCTCGATTCATTAAGCCCCCAATGAATTATATTACCCAAGTACTGACTGACACTTACACGCTTGGTAATGATAAAATACCCATTCTCCTCTTTGAACAACATGCCATATTAGTGTCATTGATGCCCACAGGACGTAACAAACTGCTGAATCTATGTCACCATTTTCAAATAAATAATGGTCTGTTGATCAACCTATATAAAACTAAGTTGATGGTGTTCCGCTCCCCCTGCCCCCAAAAGGGAAGCTAAGATACTTCTCTCTTTAGAGGCTAGGATGGTGGAACAAGTACCCACCTATGATTACCTTGGTGAATATACCTTTGAAAATCAGTTTGAGAAATCAGCATTAGTATTGGAAGGGTTGAGTAATACAACTGCTAGGTTTGCTAAAATACATGGGAACAATGCTATATGTCCCTCCCTCAAGATCTATAAAATGCAAACAAGAGAAGTAGTGATTATTGGTTGTGATCTCTGGAGATATGCAAAAAGTGAATGGATAATGTATTCTTAAGAAAGATATAGGGCTTACAAAGGGGAACTCCCAATATTCCACTTAAAATTGAAATCGATTTGTACGGAATGTTAGAGGAAGTTAAGTTGAACCCCATAATCTATTGGGTTAGAATATGGACCTCTCCTCAGTTTAGTAAGAATAGATAAGTGTTGTTAAATGTCCTTCTACAGGACAGTAGAGCCTCCCTCCCTCGGTGTAGTCATGTTAAAACTATCTTAATATCCGTCTATCTTTTAGACACCTGGGTGAACCTGTCCTGTATGAATAAAATATGAAAAGGGTTAGTCAACAGATCTACATCAATAAGGTGCACTTGATTGTTGAATGCCAAACATCTTCTCTGGCACATGTATATTTAATTAAGAAATCAACATTTGGTTTCAAGGAATAGCTAGAGCCTATCAATCCTCAGCATGCTAGAGCTATGTATGTCAGATTTAGATTAGGAACTCTACCAATGTCTTATTTAAAGAAAACCTGGAATGTTGCCCTTGATGATCTTCTTTGTATTTACTGCTTGAATGCCAGAGAAACTTGAACAATTTCTAAGCTTATGTCCAATTTATAGGAATCGCAGAAAAGCATATCTGAAACCCCTTCTCACAGAATCTGGAATTAGAATAGTTGCTGAAGCCCTGTATTTTTGCAAATCGACGTGTGAGAAGGTTGCCGTCCGGTTGTCTTTGTTGTAGCTAAATATATTCAAGGGCATGGCTTTGTAGGAAAATGTGGAACAGCGATTTTTTAGAATGAAATTTGACTGACTGTTTTTGTATACATTTTATTGGGGTATAATCTTATAAATTGACTGTTTCCTGTATATATCATTAGGATAATTAAGAATTGTATGTCAGCAAATTTAAATTTGCAGTTAATTATAGTCTTTTGTATTGTGCTTTTGTGATATTATGTTGAATAAAGCTACACTAAAAGAAAAGAAGTGGCTTCTCTCATGATCTACAGTTCTGGACTATCTGGCAGTAGCAACAACCTACCTACCTGGTAGAGCATGGAGCACTCAGATGTACTACCATTGCTTGCCTAGGCTGTTCAGTTATCCACTGTACTGTTATTTGCACAGCAGACCACGTTGAAGAGGCTGCTAGAGCAGAGATTCTCGCACAAGCTTGCCAGCGGAGCTGCTTCACATTAGTCGTTTACATCCGCTTTGCAGGACTTCTTACCGCCCTCATCGCCAGAATCACAAAAGCTCCTTACAGTGGGGTGGGTAGACATACCCAATCAATTGAAGGTGCAATTGAATTAAAATAGCCATCCCAGCAGGAGCGTGCAAAAAATATAAGACCGGACCGTGTATGGATGGAGGTCGTCTTTATGCTTCCACACCCCAGATCGGGAGTAATTTACTGTGCTGAGTTTTCTAAACAGGAATTATGAACAACTAGACCCTATCTCTCTGGTGGCCTTGCCTCATGGTGAAGGACTGGAGCAAGGAAGAAAGATGTAGAGGTGATGGTTTTGGCCTGGGTAGCAGCAAGCAACTCCCTTTCAGTGAACAAGGTTTCTACTTGTGACGAAATGACTTCTTCCCCACAGGGATACAAGGGTTGATTGGCTAAACCACCTACATATTCAGCCCTCACACAATGAAACAGGCACAATCAAGAGATATTCCTCCTTCACCCTTTATGGTAACGTGGGGCAAGGGCAGGCTATTCTTGAGGAGAACCATCTCTGGTGCCGGAAGCACCTCAAAACCTTCCTCTTTCTCTCCTCCTCCTCCCCTGCTGAACTCCTGAATGAAACTGAATCTGCTTTGGTCGCCTGGCCACCCTTGGATCTCAAGCCCAGGTCCCCTCCCCCACCAGCTGCACACATGCACTGCCTCCCTGGCAACCCCCACACTTGTGGACTGTTTCTGTATCCCTACAGTCCACTACCTGCGCCTGACACCTGATGTCTGCACTTACCCTTGCACTTGCCACCAGATGCCCGCAACCTTCACCTATGGCTTCTATTTATTCAATATTTTACTGTTGATCTCATGTATTGCACTGACCCCTCCCCCTTGTCCCCAGCAATTTTCCCCTTTTCCCTGCCCCTGCACTTGAGCGATCTCCATGTCACCTGGCCTAGTAAGATCATTGTCTCTGTCATCCCTCTGTTCTCCCTCCCTTGCCTCATTGCGCCTTGAAACGCTTGTGTACAGGCGCATTATAAATGCCATATCATATCATATCATACTTTTAAGAAGGATTTGCACATGATCCGGTAGCAACCCAAACAGCAAACTACAACAGTCAAAAATAAAAAAGAATGTCCCATCAAGGTTTATATAAAAATATATATATTTTAATTAAATGCATCATATGTAATAATAACTAAATGGAAAAATACAAGAGAAACCGCACCCCTGTGGAAATAACACAGAACATGCACAGAAAGAAATGTGCAGCACTCTGGGTTACGCAACAGGACAACAAAGCAATAAAAAGCACAATTTTCATTCAGTATATGTTTTTGTATGAATGAGGGATTGAGGGCGACCTAACCAATCTCCATGCCCAGAGAAGTATTAGCGGGAAGTTAGCAGTCAATAATATTTTTCCATTGTTCATGGTGGCACTCAACATTGAACCACGCTTCTTGGTGGTTTGTGAGTCGTTTGAATCAGGCTTGAATTCAGTGGTTGTGTTATTCTAGATGGGGAGCAGGTATCAACACGTGGATCAAGCTATAGTTTGCTGTGGTTCAAAGCAGCATTCGAGAAGTGCAGATTGTAAGGGCCACCAGGGTCAGTTAGACAGTCAGTCCAACTGCAAAGATGCTGGTGATTGAATACGCAGTTTGAGTCAGACGGTTCAATGTGTCATTCGAGGGTTACGATTTGATGAGGCACCAAGGTCAGTTCGACTATCGATTTGGATGAGCAACAAAGAGATTGGAGGTTCAAAAGCAGTTTTAGAATGGCTTTTCAAGCAACCACCTTCTACTTTGAGCCGACTCACTTGGTGGCACAATGAGGCAGCAGACTGTTTGGAATGTGAAACACAGCAGTTCAAAGATCAAGGGAGTGCCAAAGGCAGCCCTTGGGTGTCCTGTTGATTGAACAGGGTCAAATGGGTTCGAAAGACGTCACTAAGCCGTTTGATGGCAAAAACACATGATTCCTGGCTGTTCTGGCTCTCAAGTTTCTCTGATACCAATCCAGGGGCTCATGGACAAGATAGGTCCTTGTTTTCATTCTCAACACGTGGGAGGCTGGCAAACCTCATCAGGAGTCATGCACATCCAGTGAGATCCTACATGCCCGGGCAGCTGGCAGGGAGGCAGATCTTGACCAACAGCAGGTCACCCCCAATATTCTCTGGGGATGGTTAGGGAGCAGAGCTTGCCTCCACCTTGGCCCCTCAATCTTCACCCCTGGTGGAGGGCTTTGTAAAGTCAACTCTTCCAAAAGAGGCACATGCAAATTCTTTCTTCTGACTTGATGGTCCAAAAATTAATCCAACAAGGAGTGGGAGACCCTTGTGTTCTCGACAAACGTTCACAGGTGATTTGTCACAAACAAGCCTGCTTTAAGTAACCCAATCTCTGCCTTTGAAACAAGTGGTATTTGCCTTCTTGCATCCTACCCAAAGTGTTTTGTGCTGAAGAAAGGGAACAACACAGAAAGGAAAGAGCGGGTACAGAGGGGGAAAAGATGGCGTTACCTTTCCTCACATGTGCTGAACTCCCTCTGTCTACATACCCCCATTCCCCTCTGAGACCCATAGAATCAAAGGCCCTTTAAAATGCAACACCCTGGTGTGAGGCTAGTCCTTTTGTGTAGGATGTGCCCTTTGATGCTGGTTTCCGAGGACAACCCCTGCTGAGGGGCTGTCTCCCTGTCAAGAGGTGTTATCCCACCACACAAATGATCATAGGTGAAGCACAACCATTCAGTCTCTGCCCTTCTAGTGGCAGGGCCAAGCTGTCTTATGAGAATACACATAACCCTTTCAATGCTGAGCTGGGTTCACAGTGCTGACACCTGTGCAATATAAATCCGATGTGGCTTCTTACCGTTATGTGAGTTATCCACCATACAATAATCTAAGGTATAGATTTATGTTTAAAAAATAAACTGCCATCAATATTGAAATGTGTTTGGCAATGCAGTTTTGGACATGAGGTGCAAACTTTAAACGCAGCCACTGTGCTAAAGTGAATTGCCTGTCATGGCAACTGTCATAATGGCACCTTTGACCTCTGAACCTTCTCTGTTCAATTGGAGGCTTTGAAGATCAGGAGACTGATGCATCAGGGTGCTTTTGGAATGGATCATGTGAGAGCAGGGATCTGGTAAACTGATCACGCTCTCTGAGAAGGAATTACGATCAGCATTGTATGAATTAATTAAAAAAAAAAAAAAACAGGGCTTCTACACCCTTGTCGGATGTCAATTCATCACACGTCGTCCAACTCCACAAAGAGTGCCCATGTTCAGCAGCAGCAGCAGCAGCACATTTGTTAATTAATTGAGACACTAAGCCAGCACAAGTACCTTTTCCACAGCAATGGAAAGTCTGCTGTTGCGATGATTGCTTCGCGGCAGGGTGTCAGGATCATAGCTGGCTGAAGCAAGTACTATGAAACGCGGGTCCTGCGGCGTATATCTGTCTGTGCCCCAAGGAAATGCTTCGAGCTCAGAACCGAAGCTCGTGCTATTTACGGAATAAGAGGTACTTCCCGGTGGGAGGGTCCCCCCTCTAATTAACAGCACATCTACAGAATCCAATTGAACAGCAAGCCTGGGGAGTAGAACTGCTGAACAATGTCTTCTTTTATTGAGCTTGACAGAGTTAGGCAACGCTAGATATAGCAGAACCTTTATAGCAGACCTTCAGTAAAATTAGCAGTGGCGGGGCAAACAGAAGTGTCAACATAAGCTCTGACCCCGCCCTCCAACAACATGACATCACAGCAGCGGCATTGACAAGCCTCCCCCCCCTTCCCTGCCAGATGACGGAGGGCATTGGACAATATTTTAACTATAACTCTCTTTATTATTGGACGGTAAAGGAACAGCACATTCGTAGAAGTCAATTGTTAACTCGGGCTTACCACTTGCAAAACTATCAAAAAGCTTGAGGCAGTACTCGAAGAGGAAAAAAACAATGAGTGGAACTCTGGATGCATCCAGAAAGGACAGAATGGGAGGGTGGGGGTAATAGGGGTGTGGAGGGTTATGGTGGTACTTGATCTAGCTTTCGAACTCCATTGTCTCAAAAGGTTTGTTACATTGGGGACAGACTAGACAACGCAACGCGTAATAAATAAAAGGTACCAAATACACACGCTGAAAACATCCAACTTTGCATGCACATTGAACAAGATCATGTTAACATGCGTATCTCATTAGCGCATGCTTTAGTGTTACAGCTGAGTTCTCTTTTATGTTGAAACACGATCACATAGTTTAAACATATTGGGGGTCATTACAAGTTAAGAGGTAGCCATGCCGCTATTAGCGGCATTGCTACACCCTTACCGGGTACCGGGTCCGGGTTCCTCGAATGAGGAATTACCGGGCCATTGCGACCTTGGAGGGCCCGGTAATTCCTCATTCGAGGAACACTTCCCCATTCCCATTTGAGCCCCTACAGGGCTCAATGGGAATGGGGAGGGTGCTAACAACGGGCCCGTTAATAACATTAGCACCCTGGGCTGCTCGCGGGACCCGCTAAGGGTGCCTGGTAAAACCAGGTGTCCTTAGCGGGTTGCCACGAGCAGACTCGTAATGAGGCAGTAAGGGGTTGACGGCTCCGGCACCTTTAATGGCACCATTAACCACTTAAGGCCTCACTTGTACTGACCCCCATTGTGATTGACCTTAAATTAGACTTGCACATAGCTGTAAACAGCATCGTAGGTAAATAACCCCAATTGCCTGCAGCTGCCATGTGCCTCTTCGGTCCCGGAACACTCGCTGTTCCTGGGCTTCATCTCCTCTGCAAAGGTTGCGATAGAAAGAGAGAAGGCACTATCTGTAGTTGGATTCTCTCTAGATCCATGGTGGCCATTTTGTTTTATAGTTGTTGTTTTTTTTAGGTGGAGAAACGACAACCACACCTTTTTTCCACTTAAAATGTAACACTATTAGCACCCCGGAAAGCATGCCAGGATGTTAATAGCAATGTGGGGTTAAAAACCTTGGTGTCACCTTCGACTTCTCTCTCCTTCTCCCCTCACTTAACAGACCTTGCCAAGAAGGCCAATTTTCAGCTCCACCTCCTGAGAGGTATTCTCCCTTTCCTCACCTTACCCCAGAAGCTCAATATCTCCAGAGCTCCAGTACTCTCTAGGCTGGACTACTGCAACAGCCTCTTCCTCAATCTGCTTTTTTCCTAACTCCACCCCCTCCAACTAATCCAGAATAGGACTGCAAGACTTATCCTTGGCCTCAGGCACAGGGACCACATCTCTCCAGCCCTAATATCTCTTTATTGGCTCCCAGTGGCTGCAAGGATCAAATCCAAGACCCTCTGCATCATCCACAAGGTGCTCTGGGGCCTGGGGCCCTGCTACATTAAACTCTCTCTCCCTAAATACCTACCGGCTAGAGCACTCTGGTCCGCTAGCTCCAACTCTTTGCAGATCCAACGTTTCTCTGAGCAGAGAGTGGGGGGTAGATCTCTATCTTCGGCAGGAGCTTCCCTCTGGAATGGCCTCCCTGCCTCTCTCAGACTTGAGCCGGATCTCCTTAAGTTCCCGTAAACATCTCAAGACCATGCTTTTCTCTACTTCCTTCCCTCTTGCCCTCCATTGCTCATGCCCCTCATTAGTCTTACAGGGAACCAGGCCCTCTTGCCCAGTCTACCTCAACACCCACTCAATATAGTGCTTCCCTCTGGCCCCCTCCCTGACCAGCCTGGAGGTTTGGCACCCCTCCCGAGACCGTCTCACCCCCTTTCCCGCAACTAATGGTGATTCCCTGACACTTGCCCCCATGGGCTCCCCGTAGCACTTGTTCACCCTGGGCCCTCCTTCCCCCTGCCAAGCCACCCTGCACTTCTTGCTGCTGCACTTGCATAGTCCAAATGTCACTAGGCCTAGCAGGACCATTACTGTTTTAATCTCCTTGTTCCTCCACCCTCTTGTTTGTCTTGTGGCACCAGGAAACATATTGTGTATAGGCGCTTTATAAACATGCTATAAATAAATGAAAACCCCTCCACAGGGTTTGCTCTGGCCTGTGAATCATGCCCAGGGCAATAACCCGACCGGTAATGTTATATTGTCTAAATATCCATTATTGGGCATAACAGGAATTTAAGACTTTGGGCACGCCTGTACCACGAGCTCAATATACTTTGCACTTGCCAGTAACCCTCTGGCTACAGATATTCAAGTGGAACACTCAATATATTGACACAAAATGACCATAGGGGCTTGCAAGTTACTTCAATGTAATGAATTAATAAATACTTTTACAGGACATTCCAAACTGTTTGATTGAATTCCCTTCACCTTGAATGCGGGATATGCTGTTCTTAGTAACAACACTCACATCAAGGACAAGCAGCTGCCATGTCCAGGACCATTGCGCCGCCCCTTACATCCCCTTCCTTCTGTACTTCACATTCACAGACTAGGTATTAGATGGAGACCACATGGCTAAATTCGTCCAGGAGGCTGATATTAGAGAGATTGAGGGAGGATAGCTTAGGGGCAACGTGCTCGCCAACAGGTTCGATCACCGGGTCGGCGCTTAGAAACCTCTGGCTATTAAGCGCTTCTAAATAACCAATCATATCATATCATGATGCGTTCCTGAGAGTAATTATTTACAGTGAACTGACTATTGATTGGGTTGAGGAACTGGGCTCTTGTGTAGTTCTTAACAATGTTTGATATACATTTCGTGGACATGTTTGATGTATGATTCTGGGAAATTCACACTGAGAATTAGCATCCCATGCCCAAAGAGACCCACCACTGCCCATGTAAGTGACATCTGAGGGGACTTCAACAAATTTGTGGACTTTTAATCCTGGACACAGAGGGCTGTTTTACATAAAATGGTGCTCAGTGTAAATAGTGCTTAGTGTTACAAATGTTTGCTTCAAAATTTGTGGCAGGAAGTATTTTATAACTATATGAGGGGAATGCCCTCTGCAACAGCTAATGTGCAAGTGAACCAAAACATCACGCCCAAGTGTCAGAGACTCTTTAAATGCGCCCTCCAGTTCAGATTAAAAACATGGTACCAGCTACACCTTAGACGAGAGGAGTTGTCTTAAGATTTAGCTTTAGTGGTGTACCAGAAGCTGTTGAGGAATGTTCTCACTCCAGAGTGACGTCAGAATCAGGAGCAGTGATGAAAAATGACAGAGCAGTGCCCTCTCAGTCTACGGTGTCTATCACAAAGAGGGAGGAACAGAAAACCTAAACACTGCGGTTTGCTGCTCTCACATAGGTTGTATTTACAACCACAAGACAGGTGGACACCTTCGGAAAAAGAAAACCCTCTAGCAACGGGGGGAGGGTGGGAGAGGCACGGTAGAGTGTGTGAATTGCAAAGTTAAAGGCTCCCTCTACCCCCACATTCCCCCTGTCAAGGTTCTGTTTGCTTTTGTCGTCCTGTGCAGACCTGGATACCCAAATAGTAAGGGTCAGCAGGATCGGTTTGGGAAGTACAGTGGGACCTAGGGGCATCTTCACACAACAGAACATGGGAGCTTTTCCCTAAATTGTATGATATGATATGGCATTTATAATGCGCCTAAACACAAGTCAATCATCAGGATGGGTTCCCCCATACTGCACGTCCCCTACTCTAGGAGAACCTAAGTTCCCGACTCCCAAAAGCCCAGGCCTTAAACTAGATGCAAGGTTGCTTACGGTTTCACATCAGGATAATGTCCCAAAAAGACCCTTGGTTGCATGTGGTTATAGGGTCTCTGGCCACTTCTTGCGATCTTAGTAGGTCCTGCCCTTTGAGACCCTGGTTAAGGTTGTGTTAATGCCTAGGTAATGTCATCTCCTGTGAAGGGTAGATGGCCTCTGGTGGATTTTGGTCCCCTTGTATACTCAAAGATCTGTGATTGGCAAGTGAATAGTTCTCCCTCCTGCCCTAGAGGTCGCCTTGGTTTGGCTGCCATGCCTGTGCAAGCTCAGGTAGGCAATCCCCTGTTTGGGTTGGTTGGTGCAAGTATTATACCCCATACCTGGGTACTCTCTCAAGGATCTCGGGATCAGGCTCATGGCTGCTCACTGCCACACGAAGTTGAACCGTACACTATCTTTAATGCCTGATCCTTGGTCTATAGCACCCTCCTTCCTCTGACAGGTTGAGGGGATACGCCACATAAGACTCATGTCAACCACGTATAGGGGATATAGCACCCTGAATCATTTCAGGACCCTATAGGGAATATAGCACCCCTTACTTGCTCCAGCAATATTTTTGTCACTCTTTGTCTGGCCCTTAACATTTTCTGTATCTATCTGTATCTAGGTCCTCCACCACAAACCCTCTGCCTTGTCTTGGATTCTTTCTCTGGACACTGGAGCTGACCCCCTCTTTGTCTCTGGATCTTCCTCAAGTTGACCTTCCTGGTCTATATGCTCCAGCTCTTGTCTATGACATCCAACTTGTACCCCTGTTCCTCCTCCTGTTGTTGTGAATCCACCTCCTCCTGACTCTTGCACCAGCTCTCATGCATGCTCCTCCACCACCCCTGCTCTTCCTCCTGCTCTCCCTCCTGCTCCTCCTCCGTCTCTTATTGGTTTCACTCTCCCCTCTGCTAATCTCTCCTTTTCCTTTATCTTCTCCATGCTCTGTACTCTTCCAACTCTTCCTCCAATCTGTTTCCACCATGAGCAATTAACTTTTCCCAATCTTATTTCCTGGTGTAATTGTAAAATAATTTTAATTATAATTGTTCTTTTACTAGGCGCTTAATACGGGTCCAGTTTATAACTGTGAGCTCTGGATTCGAATCTGTGTTGCTATGTGTTGTCTTGCTTCCAAGACAAACGTGTTGCCCCTGAGCTATCCTCCTGTTCTATTGAATAAGGACTGTGAGAACCTTAGATATATCATAGATAAGTATATTAACCTGACAGTGCATAGCTTAGTGTATTTTATTGTATTGTATTGTATTGTTTATTTATATAGCGCCTATACACATAAAAGTGTTACAAAGTGCTCAAGGAGGACGTGAACGAGGGGAAAAACAACAGTCGCTCAGAGTCCTTGAAATTCTGAGATGATAACAGTCTGCGCAGGCAAAGTAAGTGCATAAAATACAGTTAACAATTGGGAAACAGCAAATAGGCCTAACAGCGATTCTTGAGTTTTACCAGTACAATTAAGTGGGGGAGACAAGGGAGAACAGACAGGCGAACATCAGGCATGTTGCATTTGGGTTGTGTAAGTGCATGGAAGGTCATGGGCGGGGAGGACCAGGTGCACCCCGTTGGTGGAGACTGGGGTAAGTACAGAGAAAGACATTCTCTAGGTTTATTCTAAGTGCAGTGAAGGTGGGTAGGAGTAGGGCCATGAGGCAAGTGCGAGAGAGGACTGCAAGGGCTGCCCAGGACCGGCGACACTCTGAGGTACACCAGGCGGCCAGTCAGCAAGTTGCAAGGAAGAAGAGTGTGAGATGGAGAGAGCAGAGGGCTAGGTTAGCAGGGTAGAGGGAGACCGAAGGAAGAGGAGAAGAGGAAGGTCTTGAGGAGTTTCCGGAATTTAAGAAGGTCAGGCACTCTCAAACACTTGTGTACGAGCGCAATAGAAATAAAATATCGATCAATCAATCAATCAAGAAGGAGGGTGGCATGGAGGCTATTCCAGAGGGAGGCACCTGCTGAGGATAAGGATCTCCCTCCAAATCTCTGCTTGGAGAATCAGCTCACTCGCAGAAGGTTGGAGGTAGATGAACAAAGGGCTCGTGAGGGACAGTATTTCGGTAGGCAGTGTTGCAGGTAGGCAGGTCCCAGGCCCCAGAATGTCTTGTGGACAATGCACAGGGTCTTGAACTTGATCCTGGCAGCCACAGGTAGCCAATGCATAGATTTCAGTGTCAGAGAGATGCAGTCCCTGGTCCAAGGATAAGTCTTGCATTTCTGTTCTGGATGAGTTGCAGAGGGTGCAATGCCGCAGAAGGGAGGTTGAGGAAGAGGCGGTTGCAATAATCCAGCCTAGAGAGAACCAAGGCTCTGGGACAGTGAGCCACTGGAGGAAAGTGAGAAAGGGAAGAGTACCTCTGGGGAGGTGTAGCTGATAGTTACACTTTTTAGAGATGTCACAGATGTGCGAGGAGAAGGAGAAAATGGAGTTTAAGATGACCCCGAGTTTGTTTGCCTTGCAGGTGGGTGCGGGCACAGGGCCAAGGGAGGCCGGCCAGAGTGAAAGTGGGAAGGCAGGGGCAGGGGTACCAATGAGAATGATCTCAGTGTTACTGGCATTGAGACAGAGATCGTTTGCAGCACACCAGACTGAATAGCGAACAGACAGTCAGATAAGAGCGAGGAGGATGAGGTGGCTAAGGGTAGCCTGAAAAATAGTTGCCTGTCATCCGCGTAACACTGGAAGTTAGAGGTGAAAGTGGCAATCGCACATGCCAAGGCAGGCATTTAGACGTTGAAGGACCAGGGGGAGAGGTTAGATCCCTGGGGAACGCCACAGGTTGAAAAAGCAATAGTTTAGAGAAAGGCACTGAGTTCCACCTGTGATAGGCGGTCAGAGAGAAAGCAGACTAACCACGCCAAAGCCTGATCTGTGATTACCAGTGTGTCACAGAGACGTGCTATCAGGATGTTGCGGTAACTGTCTCAAAGGCAGAGTAGAGGTCAAGGAGAATGAGGACAGAGAAAATGTTAGTGTCATGATTTGAGGGCAGGTCTTCATAGATGTTCAGAAGAGCAGTTTGCATGCCTCTGGATGCTCTAAAGCCAGACTGATGGTGATGGAAGCAGCCAATGGATTCAGTGTGGAGGGTCAGCTGAGTGATAGCCAACTTCTCCAGGAGTTTGCCCAAGAAGGGAGTGATGGAGATACGGCGGTAGTTTGCTGGAATGGAGCGGTCGGCAGTGGGTTTCTTGAGCAGGGGGTGCACAAGGGAGTGCTTAAGAGAAGTTGTGAAAACTAGAGTGGAAAAGGAGAGATTGAAAGGGGAGAGGGTGTCAATATTGTCCTTAATGGTTTTTGAGGGGTCCACCTGTTTGGATGAGGCTGTCATAGACTAGACTTGTCTGGTGACCTCATCAGGTGAGATGGGTGAGAGAGAGGAGAGGGTGAAAGTAGGGGGGCAAAGGGAGGCTCAGTGTTGGTGTATGCTGTGGGGTAGAAGAGAGGAAGGACAGGATGTTGTGGGGTTTTGTGATGAAGTGTGCAACCAGGGCCGAGCAGAGGTCCTGGGTGGGTGTGACAGAAGTGGAGGCTGCTACAGTCTTGGCCAGTTCCTTGCAGACTTTGAAAAGCTTGGCTGTGTTGTTTGATGCCGTGGAGATGCAGCCCTGAATATAGACTCTTTTCTTGGAGCGGATGCAAAGCCGATATTGCCTCTGAAGGAGGCTTCAGGCCAGTGTGTCAGATGGTCCGTCCAATGAGTTCCATTTCCTTTCAGCTGCCCTACACTTGCGTTTAAGGGCAGCCAGGTCGGAGTCATACCAAGAGTTGCACTTTTTGGAAGGCTACAGTTGGACCGTCATGGCAGGGGCAATAGTGTCAAGAGTATTGGGGATAGAGAGGTTGAGGTTAGCGAAGGCTGTGTCAGGGTGGGAGTCAGCCATGGGAGTGGGAGGAGGAGAGTAGGTGGAGTCGAAGGCAGCCACTGTCACTTTTTTCGTGGGTCTGGTGACTTTGAAGCCGAGTGGCAGTTGTTAACATGGATTTCTGAACTCTACCTGGAGGGGCAGAGGTTCAGAAGGCCAGCCTAGTTTCTTGGAACAGGGTAACCTCTGGACAAGCCAGACCAATCAGGTAGCATTACCGGTGACCGTTAACCCTTACCGACTTCCGTGTAATGAGGCCCTAAGTCTTTTTTAAAGAGAAGGACAGGAATGTGAATTAAACATTTCCTGCTACAAACAAATATGTTTGAATCTTTTTACTAGTAAATTTTTGACGCAGAAAGTCATATATTTTACAAACTGGTAGCAACCGTATGGGGCAAACTGTGAAGCGCCATTCCTAACAAAGTAGAGCTACATTGTTTTTGGAGATTTCAATTCTTTTCCTCATACACACTGAGCAGATCCTTAGGAGACTAAAGGAAACAAAGTACTGAAAGTCTTAAGGGCAAGTCAGTTTTCCCAG